>NW_019397152.1:0-6251 GCF_000591075.1 Eurytemora carolleeae
GATTGTTTCCCCCCTATGATTGTTCCCTTATGTTGAGATTAGGGAGCGGGATACATGTTTCTAGTCCTTTTTAAGGCCAGCTCTTCAAAGAAAATTAACCTTTAGCTAAAAACTATTATAAAATTGATTCACTATCTCCAGTTTTTTTAAAAACAACCAGCCATTTGACTGCTTCAATCCTAACCTAGATGCATAAAAAACTGTTGTTTGCAGAACTTGATCACATTTATGGAATTTGAAAAAGTAAAGAAGTTTGGGCGTTCTTTAAGTTATCAAGAAAAACCAATGGGGGGCCAGAAAACAGCCCCCCCCCCCACATTGTGACATGTCAAGATCGTATCTTTGAATGAAATTCCCGAGTTTCCTTTTTGAATTATTTACATTTATGTAAATTTAAATGCAAGACTTAGAAAAAACTAATCAAAGGAAATGATATTTTGAATATGAAAATTTGGATAATTATTTTAAAACAACTTAATTTTTTAAAATCTCAATCTTACAAAAAAATTTGTGTAGCTAAGAGGCCTGTTAAAAAGGGGTCAAATGCCTCTTCTACTTCCGGCAACCTTGGAAATACTAGATCCTCAACATTACCAAAGTAGGTTACTTTTAGCTTAAATTTTACAATCTAGTAAAGGGAAAACATTTTATTGCAAGCATAGTTTAATCAAAATAGCAGGGTAATGTTACATTGTCTATACGCAACATCCCCTACTGAACTTCTGACATAACTTTCCGACCTACTTCAATATCGTACCTTCGCCAGCTGTTTATTTTTGTATTACTTAAGGGTTAAGTTAGGTTTAAACATTTTCTGAGCCAAGTGCTGCGGCTAGGACAGGCTAGGGGGCCGAGCGCCACTGCAAGGACAGGCTAGGGGGCCATATAGCAGCTGTAAAACCACGCGTGCTTGTAGGTCGGATGTGTAATATAGCTGATTTGGCGTAGGTCAGAAGTGGAGTAAAGCGGATTTGCGTAGGTCGAAAAATACACCATCAAATCACAGATAGGACACTATAGATGTCGTCTTTTCAATATTTCGATGAAACTCGTACACAGGGTACAAGTTTCATCAAAATCTTGAAAAGACGACATCTAGTGTCCTATCTGTTATTTAATTAACCTAAGATAGCTGTTTTTAATTTTAAAGATAAGATTTTTCCGTTTTTTTCCTACAGCTCTTGTTGAAAGAAGGGGTTCATGAAAATGAGACACTTGTAATAAATAGTATAGGATTTCCATCGATGATAAAGGAAGGAAATGGCATTAAAGAAAATGTTGTCAGAAAATTGGCCACACTTAAATAACCTAATTTTTAATGAAGAAAAACTAAAAATGTGCAAATTTCCTTTGACTGGTTGTTTGCAAAAAATTTGCAATTTATTTTCGCAAAACTTGTGCAATTTGTTTCCTTATGTCAAAGGCTTTCCAAAAAGCTAAATCTTATCAAAATCTGACAAGTGGAAGTAGGTCAAAACAAAGATTTAGTTTGTTACAGGAAAAAGCAGTCATTCAGGCAGTTTGCCTGAGGACTCAGGCAGTTAGTATTAAAGCCCGGTTTTAAGCCTAAATGGAGGGCTTTGGGTATGTAGGAAAAGTCAGAACATTTCAACAGCCTCAGACCAATACTTTTTGAGTTATGTAAAAAAAACTACAGGGGGGGTCAAATTGGCCCCCCCCCCAGCAGGAATAGGGTTAAGCATGATTGTAGCATGTCTAATTCACAACAGTTCCCTTTTAACATTAGTTTAATGAGAATTGTATGAGATCCCTGTTTAATTCATCAAAAATTTGTTATTTTCAATTGTGATTTCTCTTCAAAAGTGTATCGCACATTCTGAGGGAAAACATTATTATAACTATCTTTGTCTAATCAAGATTGAATGAGATCATTATTCTTCTTACTGTAAACTAATGTTTTTTTTACTAAAAAAACGATTTATTGTATGATCAATTAGTGAGAAAATGAACAAAATAGATGGAAAATTAACTTTGTTAGACGCATGATTTAACTGATATAATACCTGCTACCTTATTGTAGGTTTGATTTAGAACCTTCTATATTTTTGCATAATTGTTTTAGAGTATGACCGTTTAAGAGCTGGTCCCATGATTGCTGGAGACAGTAGATTTCAATATGATGATCATTCTTCTCTTTCATCTAGATCCAGGTTACCATGGTTTACACATTTATATATTTTCTTCAAAATAATTTTTTTGAGTGTCAACACATTAAAGGGGGCCCATTTGCTCAGTTCCAATCCCTCAATTGAAAATAAATTTTTTTAAGTGGCAACTTTATAGCTTAGCTAAACCATGCAAGGTTTCTCATTAATTGTTATTTTAACAAAAATTCAAACAATGTTAAAATGTTTTAGATCCACCTGAATATAATGAATTTAATAAAGTTCGCTCAATTGTATTACAGCTGAATCACATACTCAAGACCTACCCAAACCTAATTTTAGCAATTTCTCAGGATTTCCAGAATACCCAGTTCAAGAATACCCAGTTCAGCTACTAGAAGTATGAGGTTAGTTTTATGCACACAATTCTAATACAAATCAGGATTGATAGTTTTTTCAAATGCAGAGGTAGATTCTTACCCACAAAGATATTATACTTCATGTCATTTTAACGCCTTCCGTACTCAACAAGAGGTATGAAAAAGGATTTCTTTACATTGATTTGAGAATTCTAGAAATATTTTCTTTTCTATAGCTTGCTTGGAACCGGAGATTTGACTGTTTGCCTTGCAAATGTTTGAGAAAAATAGGATTTCAATCAATTAATCAATATTGTTTGAGACGACACGTTTTCAGATTTTAAGTTATCAGATATAATTGGGGAGAATTACCTATGACCACTTAGCAGCACCCATCTTTGTCAGAACCGATGGGATAATAATTTTAACTTAAAATTTGTGGAGCCTGGTGTGAGGCATCATGGATCGAGAAGTAAATAGAACTTAAAATTTCTATATAATCGTCTCTGAAGTCTCTTCCTTTGTGAGTAACCCTGTTCCAAGGAGAAGAGTCTAAAATATGATAATTTTATTTTATAAATGAAACCCAGAAATATCAAATAATTCTAATTGAAAAAGCTGAGATTTTTAACCTTTTATTGAGAAAATAAATTTAATATATAATTTTTTTTCAGGACCTTACGAAGGAGTCAATCATTCTCAGATCTGCAACATCCAAGCCTTCAATATTCACAGGTTTTAAAGGAACTTTTATTGTAACTTCAAATGAAATTTGTTTTATAGAGATTAACCTTGTATTTTGCAGAGAAAACATTGTTACCTTATTCATTCTAGCTTTTAAGGCAACTTATTTATTTGACAGTTTCTTAAAATTTAATTTCAGTCCTAGTTTTTAAACTTTTAATCTGTCTTTTAATATTTTTAGTTGTCTTCCATTTCTGAGTTTAACATTACTAATACAGCACCAAGGAAATCTAAGTAAGTTTATTTAACAATTCAGAAAAACTGTTTATAACAAAAAAAAACATTAAAATCAAATCAAACTAAAATTAACGTCGGATGATAAGTCTAAAATGAGCAAAAAGAATTTAAAACAAAAATCATTAAGATTGCCCTTAGCTTAATCTGATAATATGGGAGCACAAGTTTACAATTTTCTTAATAAAAGAAAATGTCTTTGAAAGTTAAATTAGCCTTTTACCAACAGTACAATTAAAACCTTTATCTGATTAATTATGAGAATGATATTGTTTTATCCGGCCCGAAAAGTGTTTAATTCTGACAGTTTCCTAAGTTGTTTCTAAAAAGCATGTCACTTACATAAACAATAAAATTACGTCTACTAACCATATTGAAAACTTCTTCCAAAACATTGAATATGTGTTTGTGTAGTAAGCCAGCTGTACCTCAAAGTGAGCCAACTCTATCACAGACCAGGAAATCTCTACGCCGAAGTCGGAGTGTTATCACTCACAGAAGTAGCCTTGTCAGGTTTAGCCGGTCAACAGGACCTGAACACAGGTGATCATCAAATTGCTTGGGATTTAGTTCCATGTGGATCCGCAACTTTTTTGCTTCGTCGATTTTGTCCTCAAAATTATTTTATTTTTAAGACTGACAATTTATAGATTGGACGTTTTTAATAGGCTTGACATTTCCATTTATTTGCAGATTGGATATTTATACAGATTGAACATATCCTAAATTGGACATTTTTATATTTTTTAAGACATAGTTAAAGTAGATGTGTTCTGTAAACTCGCTAGAACCAGTCTAATATTGTATATAAGGAAAGATTCGTAGTTTAGCACAGACTTATTACCTTAGTTGAAAGTTTGTTGCAGTTTTAGTAGCTTGTAGTCCTATCTTTTTATTTTTTTTCATGATTCAGCAGAAATACATGTGTAGTTAAACGAGGTTTTCTTTCAGAATTATGCCAATTGTTTGAGTTTTTTGTATGTTAACTGCCTGAATTCTGTAGGACTACTCCATAGAAATCGTACTTGGTTAGTCAGATAGATGTTTATGTCAAGCTAGCGTGATTGGGTGATCGTGAAACCCCTTTTTCCCTTTTATTCCCATTTTTAGCTTTACCTTTAGAGATTTTTAAACATTTTATTCAAACACAAAAATTGTGTGGCTTTAATGAAAATTAGATAGTTAAAACAAACATTTTGGTGTTTCAATGAAAATCTTGGGATCTCCAATGAAAATTTTGGGGTCTCCAATTAAAATCTTACGGTCTCCAATGAAAATCTTGAAGTCTCCAATGGAAATCTTGGGGTCTCCAATAAACATCTTGGAGTCTCCAATGAAAATCTTGGAGTCTCCAATAAAAATCTTGGAGTCTCCAATGAAAATCTTTGGTCTCTCTAAAGGGAATCTTGAGTTTCTCAAATGAAAATCTGGGAGATCTCCAATAAAAATTTTGGAGTCCTCCAATGACAATCTTGGGGGTCTCCAATATAAATCTTGGAGATATTTGATGAAAACCGGGGGTCTCCAATACATTTTATGGGAATCCAATGAAAAATAGCATCAAGCTTAAATTCTTGTAAATGCTTTTAAAGTTGGCCAATTGTAAATGTTAAAAAACTGACCTCTAAAACAATGCTCATCCATAGAAACCCAATTGTACCTGATTTATATTGACCTATGCGACTTACCCTCTGCTAAGCTAATTTAATTTCCAAATATTTACGATATTTTTATCTTTTGATGATTTCGGGTTAGACGAATTTTTTGGAAAAATCAGAAACGTTATTTATTTTGAGCTTTTGACATTCAACAAACGTTTTTAATCCCTACTGCAAAATGATATGTATTGTGATATAGTGTGATATTTTATTTACAACTTGTATGTATTTAGTATTGTATGTATTTAGTCTCCGACAAACCGATAGTGAACAAGCACAGAATTATTTATCCGACAACTTCGCCATCGGCACATAAGGTCAATAAAAATGTTTACTGAGGTACTCGAGAGAAATTTTTTAGAAATTATTTGAGATTTACATTTTTACAGTTAAATTGCTAAGAGCGTAAAATCAATTTTTAAAATACTCCTGGTGATAGCAACAGCAGGTTGTTGAACGGCAAACTGACGTGCAGGCATGCTGAGCCTCAACCTGATTGGCAGGTATGGAGGGTCACAACCTGATGGGCAGGTTTGCAGTGCCAAAACCTGCTAGACAGGTTTGCTGCGCCACAACCTGCTGGGCAGGTTGGCAGGGCAACAACCTGCTGGGCAGGTTTGCAAGGCAACAACCTACTGGGCAGGTTTGCAGGGAAACAACCTACTGGACAGGTTTGCAGGGCAACAACCTGCTGGGCAGGTTTGCAGGGCAACAAACTACTGGGCAGGTTTGCAGGGAAACAAACTCTTAACTTTCCCGTTTTATTGACATAAAAAGTTTATCGAAGATCAGAAGTATATAATCAACATTATAAATACTGCTTGATAAAAAAGGAAAACACTTCTCTGAGTTGAAACAACTCAGAATTCAGATGCACATTTTGAAAAGATAATTAAGATTTTGTCAAGAACTGGGTCAAATTCTGAAAAAAATGTAAGTTTAACATTCTTCTAATGAAGAGAGAGTGTGTTCTACCTCGTGTTAAGTGTTCTACCTCGTGTTCAGTGTTCTACTTCGTGTTCAATGTTCAGCGTTCTACCTCGTGTTCAATGTTCTACCTCGTGTTCAGTATTCTACCTTGTGTTCAGTGTTCTACCTTGTGTTCAGTGTTCTACGGGGTAATTGAAAAC
>NW_019397152.1:7025-11635 GCF_000591075.1 Eurytemora carolleeae
GTGCTACCCCCCCCCTACCTCCCCTCCCTGTAGGTTTAGCCTAGTATAGAAACCTGATATATTTACAGAAGGCTGGACAAGTATACAAGTATATCTACTACCTTAACAAAGGGACCGCAGCAGATACAAATCTTAGAGACCGTGATAGAGACAGAGAGAGAGAGAGAGAGAGAGAAAAAACCTGGATAAAAAGTGTGCCTAAAGAGACTGTGAATGTGATTTTAAATGACCCTCCATTAAAAGAAGAGTGGCATGTCTGATTCACAACAGTAATCTTTATAGTTCAAACCTTCTCCGACAGAAGAATGAGATTTTTTTCAATCTATAAATTAACAGTGACTTGCGCAATTATTCTACAGAAGAATTAAAATTGTCAAAAATCGTTTTAAGGAAAAGGTGGATATTCTCCCCATTGTTGCTCAGATTAAAGTTTAAAGGGTACCATTGTGCATATGGCATGTACCTAGCTCTTTGAAAAAGAGAATCACTTGGGATTACGAAGGCAGTCCTTTTAAATCTGGGTATTTATCTGAGTAAAGGGTCGGACCAAACTAATTCTATCTTTACAATCTTAGTTTTTACCTGGACAGGGACAATAATTTTTGGTTTTCAGCAGGACAGGGACAATAATCTTTTGTTTTTAGCAGGACAGGGGCAATAATGTTTAGTTTTTAGCAGGACAGAGACAATAATATTTAGGTTTTAGCAGGACAGAGACAATAATATTTAGGTTTTAGCAGGACAGGGACAATAATCTTTAGTTTTTAGCAGGACAGGGGCAATAATGTTTAGTTTTTAGCAGGACAGGGACAATAATATTTAGGTTTTAGCAGGACAGAGACAATAATATTTAGGTTTTAGCAGGACAGGGACAATAATCTTTAGTTTTTAGCAGGACAGGGGCAATAATGTTTAGTTTTTAGCAGGATAGAGACAGTAATATTTAGGTTTTAGCAGGACAGAGACAATAATATTTAGGTTTTAGCAGGACAGGGACAATAATCTTTAGTTTTAGCAGGACGGGGACAATAATCTTAAGGTTTTACCAGGACAGGGAAAATAATCGTTAGTTTTTAGCAAGAAAGGGACAATAATCTTAAGTTTTTAGCAGGACAGGGACAATCATATTTAGTTTTTAGCAGGACAGGGACAATAATATTTAGTTTTTAGCATGATTGGGACAATAATATTTAGCTTTTAGCAGGACAGGGACAATAATCTTTGCTTTTAGCAGGACGGGGACAATAATCTTAAGGTTTTACCAGGACAGGGACAATAATCTTTAGTTTTTAACAGGACAGGGACAATAATCTTTAGTTGTTAGCAGGACAGGAACAATAATCTTTAGGTTTTACCAGGACAGGGAAAATAATCTTTAGTTTTTAGCAGGAAAGGGACAATAATCTTAAGTTTTTAGCAGGATAGGGACAATAATATTTAGTTTTTAGCATGATAGGGACAATAATATTTAGCTTTTAGCAGGACGGGGACAATAATCTTAAGGTTTTACCAGGACAGGGACAATAATCTTTAGTTTTTAACAGGACAGGGACAATAATCTTTAGTTGTTAGCAGGACAGGAACAATAATCTTAAGGTTTTACCAGGACAGGGAAAATAATCTTTAGTTTTTAACAGGACAGGGACAATAATCTTTAGTTGTTAGCAGGACAGGAACAATAATCTTTAGGTTTTACCAGGACAGGGAAAATAATCTTTAGTTTTTAGCAGGAAAGGGACAATAATCTTAAGTTTTTAGCAGGATAGGGACAATAATATTTAGTTTTTAGCATGATAGGGACAATAATATTTAGCTTTTAGCAGGACAGGGACAATAATTTCTACAATTTAGTCCTGGAATAAAATCAGTCCGTAAATTACAAGAAAGTTTAGTTATTTAAAATGAATTATGAAAATACATTTAAATCAAAAATTCCGTTTCTCTCTTTCTAAATGCTAAACATTCTAAATGTTACTTTATCAGCAATCTTTTTGATTATTGTCGCTCTAGAATTTGGCACTTTGTCCTTCAAAATGTTTTTGTAAATCTACAAATGAAAAGAAAGTGAACCAAAATACATTGAGAATTATTTTATGTATACTCTGCGCGCGAAGAGCAAAAAATGGCGGAACTTGAAAGGTACAGGGCCAAGCACCACCATGAGTTTTACAGTGAAAAGCACGTTTAGTGATAAAATGTTTTTATTGCATAAATATATATTTTATAGAGATTAATTCCTAAAACCATCATCTTCTTAATGTTCCAGCTTAAACCATTAATATTCATGAACTAGGGCTTTATAACCAGAAACATTAGGCACACTGTAAAAATACATTTCTTGGACATTTCATATATGAAAGACAGTTTATAGAAAAGACATTTGATTGATCGGACATTTCTTAGATAAAGACATTTTACAAATAAGACATTTCTTAGATTTGATATTTCTTAGGTAATGACATTTCATAGATCAGACTTTTCGTATATAATGACATTTCTTAGATAGGACTTTTCGTATATAATGACATTTCATAGTGTAGTAGGATGCCTTACTACATGTGATAGTTACTAGTTAGAACAGAACTACTCCTGTATAACTACTATCTCTGCAAAGTTGAAAACTATAATGGTTAAAAGATATTTATTAACAATCTTTATGCAAGCACACAGTATATAACTTATAATATAGCTGGGTAGAAGATATATTGAAGCAAATGCTTAAAGCAAAAGGGTGAAGATTGTAACAGCAATGTAGTGCATACATAAAGTAAGCAAAAGCTATTAAATAGCTTGAAGGAATTAATGCTTAAAGCAAAAATTGTTAAGACATACATACATATATAAAACGAAGTTAATGCTTAAAGCAGAAACTATGTATACTATTTACTAAGACATAAGTTAAAGTTTACTGGTTACAGGTTGGTTTAAGAATGCGTGCCACTAGAATCAAAATCAGGTCTTTTATAGCCTGAACCATGTGTGCGCGCGGCAATCGAGGTCATGCATTGGTATTCATATTGGCTTGAAGGTACCAGTGCCAAGTGGTTTAACAACTTTCTAGATACATTCTACAAATTCAAATATACATATTACATATAAACAGTCATACAATAAGAAAACATAATCAAATTTTATTCATATAATAACAAAAATGACAGTGCAGGGCCGTCCTACTTCAATAGATCAGACTTTTCGTAGATAATGACATTTCTTAGATAGAACTTTTCGTAGATAATGACATTTCATAGATCAGACTTTTCGAAGATAAAACATTTCATAGATCAGACTTTTTGTAGATAATGACATTTCTTAGATAGGACTTTTCGAAGATAATGACATTTCTTAGATAATGAAATTTTATAGATCGGACATTTCGTAGCAAAAGCATAGTCATTTCATAGATTGGTCTTTTTTTAGATTAAAACATGACATAGGTCGGACTTTTCTTAGATAAAAACATTTCATGGATAGGACATCTCATAAATAAAGTGATTTTGAAAATGCGCACAAAAATCACATAAAAATAAAACAAAAAATCTTAAAATTTATTACATTTTTTTCTATGAAAATTCTGCTCGGTCTGTGAAATTACCTACTTTTGTAATGTCCTGTCCATCTGCCATGAAACGTCCAATCTGTAAAATGTTATAACTATGTAATTGTGAAGTTCATGGGTCGACTTTAAAGTGTCACAACACCTTGATCTATTTTAACTTGATAGAATCTCATAAAACTTTAAGAATAAACGAGCTTTTATGATGCATTGATATTAGAACTATTTATCACTTTGACATGCGTTTGTTTTTCCATAGTTAAAACTCTCCTGAGCCCGCGATTTAAAAATTCGGGAAAATACCGTTCGGGTCTAAGCTGTCGTTGAGCCTTATTTACGGCTTGAGCTCTCGAATTCAAGCTGCATCTTTTTTTCAACAGAGTTGAGTTTAAAAAACCGGTTTAATATTCTACTTGCCGGTTTTCATGGTAGGAATTGGCGCATTCCGGGTTTTTATGAGAACAAGACCCAACATTTACCCTTATTCTACACTTAAACCATCCAAGGTAGATTTTATTTACATTGGGTCTTACTCCTTAAGTCGAGCCGAAGATCTTGCAGCTGTCAATCACGTGACACAAGCTGACGTCAGAATTGGGTCGAAGGTCGGGTCTTAAAGTTGGGTTTAAGGAATTACGGCTCGAGTCGAAGTTTTTAAATCGCGAGCTCCGAGGGAGAAAATAAACAAAAAACTTTGTCGTTTTAGGATTGGAGCAGATTTTGGTCGAATATTGTCTCGACATGTATTTTGATCTATATTAAATTATTTATTGTTTTATTATTATTTTGTTAAAACAATAGAAATAAAAATTATATTAACGGTACAAAGGGTAACTTTGCGGTTTTGTAAACAAAAGTTTAAGGTGATTTTTTTCGTTCAAAACAATAAGCAATAGACTCGGAAAACGCGATAAATACAATTTTAAAATAAATGCAATCAAGAAATTATGTGATTAATGATTTTTCGTGTTTGTGTGCCGAAGAAGGGATGGGGGGGGGGTAATATTTCCCACTTGAACTATTTCATTTTCAACCCCGATATTAAATCAAAATTGAC
>NW_019397152.1:12440-17903 GCF_000591075.1 Eurytemora carolleeae
ATACAGATACAGATACAGATACAGATACAGATACATATACAGATACAGATACAGACACATATACAGATACAGATACAGAACCAGTATTCCTCTGTACTTTTTCCATTTTTCTTTTCCGGTTTTGATACGTTTTCATGTTCTTTTTAATAACTATTTCGAAAAATAATTTTTGAAATAAATTATCGTTTCATCCCTAGTTTGGAGAGCTGTAAAAAGATGCACCGTAACCTTGGGAAGAAAGGAGTGTTTGTTCTCTCTCTATATTTCTATCTTTTTATCCATGCATTCTGCTCATCTTTGGATGGTTTCTAGGCAATACTTCTGGGGTTCCAGGCAATATGCCTAGGTTTCTAAACATTTAGTTGTTAGTTGGTGTGCACCATCTAATCCTTTAGTACTTACATCACAGTGGTCTGAGGTAATATATCTGTATTTTCATGCAATATAACACTAAAACTATATATTCTGATATTTCTTATGGGACAGTAGACATAATTTCAAGGAACTTGCTAATTATAAATTGGCATATTTGATTCATAACTTGGATCATTTAACAATATGTAAACAGTTCTTTACATAAAACGTCCTGACACTGAGTTTAGCTGTGCGAATCTACAGAACAATCTATAGAGTATAGACAAATATGTCTTAAATTGAAGAAAGAGAATTGAAAATATCGGAATATGGCTTCATTAGCTTATTAGTCTTTTTAGGATGTGAGTAAAATAACGGCCTCAGAATATTTGAAAACAACGATCGGATAAAGGAATTGATTTTTTGCCACAAACTCTTACTTTCTAGACCTTATTTCTTTACAACCCAATGTCGTAGACCTTAAATATTTCTAACTATGAATTATGTTAGATTAAATATCAAAGGTTGACACCACCAGGTTGCAAAGATATAGTGGTTAGTAAATTTGAGTTTTTGACAAAAGCTCAATTCCTTTGGTCTTGAAGATAGTCTTGTCATAGTACAGTAAATGCTTATGTTATACAAAACAAGACTGTTTGAAATCCGTACAGTTCGCATCTGAGTGGGTAACCCATTATCCAGCTGTACTATACATAGCTATATAAGATTATGTTTAGTATGACACCGTACAGTGTCCCTGCTCTTGTGTGCCTGCTGTACTGTACTGCAACAGTGTCCAGTGCTCCTCAGATGTTTATTTGGAATTGTCCCGAGTGCCCGTACTCTACTAAAGTAACCAACGCAGGTAAAGTTTGCTGTACAATGTACATCTTCAATTGTTGTATGTTAACACAGTTCAGTAAGCAGGAAATCTTTGAAGATTTATTCACCGAGGGGGGGGGGGAAGGCGACCCGCACCCNCTCACCCGTTTTGCCTCAAGGCAAAATGTCTTAATTTGTATAAGCAATTAATGTAAGTCTAAAAATTGTTTTTATTTCTTTTAGGTAGAGTCATGGTTTTAATTTAAATTTTATAAGTTTAAAATATGATTATTAATTGTATTTGTAATAAATTAACTCTTTTTTATAATAAAGCATATTCTTTTACTGAATCGCACGCCAAATTGCGAGATTTTATGAAAAGTTTTTTTTAGTTTTCCAAAACGTTTTTCGAGTATATACTGAAATATATTGATAAAGAGAAATTGCGAAAAGCTGCATTTATACCATGCAGGGGATGATCAACGACTTGGTCTTAAAATGTATTACAGCGACAATGTTTACTTTTTTATTTTTAACATTTTCGGACCATGCAAAGCCCCAAAGTACTAATGCGAGGAAAGTTAATTGCGGTCGCGTATATTCTGCGTACATATTGAAACCAGTTCTCTCTGGGCGGAATTTGTAAACAAGAATAGATGCATCAGTGTTCGTCTAGAATCCGAGGAGGATAAAAACATTTAATTTTGATAATTTTGAAACTTCACATAATAGTTTCCTAAGACCAGAATATTTCATAGATTATTTTTGTGAAAATTGATTCCATGTCAGGCTTCGACATCTGTCTTGTGTTTACTTTTCCGCTCAAAAGAAAGTACACTGCAGTACAAAAAAAGCGTACACCTCTGAAATAACTTTCCTTGCAAAAATACCTTGGAAAGCCCAAACTTTTATGAATACAAATGCGGGTTGAAAGTAGGGTTTCCATGAAACGAAAAATTTCGCGAAAAAATGCGAAACTTTTCGTACGTGTTTCGCAAACTTTTTCACGAAATTTCACATTTTTTCGATAAATTGAATGAAGCGAAAAATGCAAAACGAAGCGAAATATTTTTTTTGCGAATTATGCGTAATTTTTTCCCAAAATTTCGTCTTTTTTGATGAATTTTCGCAAAACTTTTGCAATTTTTCGCGAGCAAACAAAATGCAAAAAATGCAAAAATTTTCGATTACACGAAAATGTGAAATTTTGTATAGAAAGATCTCTCTTTCCAATTATTTCATACTAAAGATATAAAATTAAACAATAGAAGTACATATCTTGTCCTATCCCTGATATAGCTAGATAATATCTACATCAGTTAATTTGTCAAACTTTATTTGATATTTCTGTCAAGTATATATTTCTGTTCGGTAATTATTTCTATTTAGTAGATATTTCTGTTCAGTTGATATTTCTGTCAAGTATATATTTCTGTTCAGTAAACATTTCTAATTAGGAGATATTTCTATTTAGTTAATATTTTTGTTTTCTTGATATTTCAGTTTAGTTGTTGATATTTCTGTTTAGTTGATATTTCTGTTTAGTTGTTTTTTTCTGTTTAGTTGTTGATATTTCTGTTTAGTTGATATTTCTGTTTAGTTGATATTTCTGTTTAGTTGTAGATATTTCTGTTTAGTTGATATTTCTGTTTAGTTGATATTTCTGTTTAGCTGATATTTCTGTTTAGTTGATATTTCTGTTTTGTTGATATTTCTGTTTAGTTGATATTTCTGTTTAATTGTTTTTCTGTTTAGTTGATATTTCTGTTTAGTTGATATTTCTGTTTAGTTGATATTTCTGTTTAATTGATATTTATATTTAGTTGATATTTCTGTTTAGTTGATATTTCTGTTCAGTTGATATTTCTGTTTAGCAGATATTTCTTTTTAGTTGATATTTCTGTTTAATTGTTTTTCTGTTTAGTTGATATTTCTGATTAGTTGATATTTCTGTTTAGTTGATATTTCTGTTTAGTTGATATTTCTGTTTAGTTTATATTTCTGTTTAGTTGTTTTTCTGTTTAGTTGATATTTCTGTTTAGTTGATATTTCTGTTTAGTTGATATTTCTGTTTATTTGATATTTCTGTTCAGATGATATTTCTGTTTAGTTGATATTTCTGTTAAGATGATATTTCTTTTTAGTTATTGATTTCTCTTCAAGTTCTGGGGCAACAGGAGCTCTCAAGGTTTCCCACATTCAAGCTGAGGACGGGCAGAGTAGTTTAGAGGTAGGTCAGAGTAGTTACATATCATTGGTTGATCTAAAGTGTATGTTCCTAGATCCGAGGCCCTATGGAGGGGTTGGACTCCAGCAGGACAGAGTTTAGAGTACACGAGGACGGAGATTGCTCAGGGTTGGGAGAAATTCTCTACTCTGAAACCTGCAACAACTGCCAAACCTTCATCTCCATTAAAGTTCTCCAGTCTAAAAAGTAATTATGATTTAAAATGATGATCAATGAGAAGTCAGAACTTATTTTCATCATGAAGACGATAAAGTTACTAAAAAATTTAAATAGGAGTGTTCACAAAAATGATTTAATTTGATGTTTATGACATAAGTTTGTCCGAATTTATAGCAAATTCTCTTTATGAAGCATGTCGGAGAGAAATAAAAAGGACTAACAAATTTATCATTTGATACAAATTGATTCGCTATTTCTCTACATTTTTTCGCGAACACTCCCTTTAATTTGACTTGATATTATTGCAGACTGCTAACCTTGGGACAGGAGAATGATGTAATGGGTCGACCGGTCTCTATCTACGATACAAGGAATATATTAAACATACTTTTTATATATTTTTTTAGTAATATCTTCAATGGCGAATTGCGAATTTTTAATAGATACCATAATATAGAGATAATCAGGACTTATTGCATATAAAAGAAGAAAAATGCTTCCGAAAATCAAAAGTACAGACTAAAGAATAAAAATTGTGAAAATTATATTTAAATGGTTATCGGTAAAATTTGAATTAAAAAAAATTCTCTGCACTGATTCATTTTAAATGATTTCTCAATTTAAATTATTACAATGTACAACCCCTGGTAATAAAACTGCACAGCAAACTAGACAGAAGGATAAAGTCATACATTCGAGATCACTGGTACGACCAAGGTTATAATGCAAGGAGAGTTAATTGCAGCTGCGCATACTCTGCATACATATTGAAACCAGTTCTCTCTGGGCGGAATTTGTAAACAAGAGTAGATGTTCGTTTAGTATCTGAGGAGGTTAAAAGCATCACATTTGTTAATTTTTATAATTCACATTAAAGTTTCCTATGACCAGAATATTTCATTGATTTTTTATTTGAAAGATGTATCCCATGTCAGGCTTCGATATCCGTATTGTGTTTGCATTACTAACCAGAGACTGCGGTAAAAAAAATGCTTACACCTCTGAAATAACTTTCCTTGCATTATAATCTTGGGTACGACTTTGTGACCTCGTAGCTCATCTAGTCTACATTTTACGCACAAGAATGAGGGAAAAAAAATTATCCGGTTACATAGTAGAAATTCATTAGATGTTTATTTTTTTCTCAATAGATCTTCATTAAGAGGAGATAGGATTGAAAACATTTAACATTTCAACCTTGCGTGCAATAATATGTTTTGAAAACTCAATACAACTATTTAAAAATTCAAGCTCTTTCAATGTCAGCTTGGAACTCTCGTGTTATCTGAATCTCCCTGAATTAAGTTTATCTGGTTAAATTGATAAGTATTTCATTTTAATTCTAAAAGCTGGAGAAGTGGAATTCTCGAGGAATTATCTTCCATTATTTTATATTTTTAACTTTAATTCCAGACTAACAAGATTAACCTAATGCTGAGTACCATTCTCAGATTTGTACAAAATGTCACAAAAAGTTTTGGCGCCTTTTTAAACTCAAACTTTTTTTGGGACACAATCTTCAAATATAGAGAGTTCCAATAAACATAAGTAATATCTTTGATTTTATTTGGTGTTAAAAATATAGGTTACATCACGGGTATCAACAGAAACTTTGGTTCCAGTGATCATTTTATCTCTCCTCAAATATGCACAATAAGGACATTGTTTACTAAAAATGGTCAAAATAAAATGTCGCGACTTTCAAGTTTTATTCAAAAAATTAAACTAACTAACATACGAAAATCTATATAATAAAGCTCTTTGCTCCACGCGCTAAACTTACTACATCAAAAAGAGTCTTGTTCGGAACATGTATTACCACAATTTTCGTTTCTAATATACTTTAACAAACTACTGTTGATTGACTGATAAAGTGCGTT
>NW_019397152.1:18336-54944 GCF_000591075.1 Eurytemora carolleeae
AAAGGAAGCGCTAACAAGCAGAGGGGGGGGGGTCAGCCGTAAATATCTAGCTTGAAGTAAGCATGAAGTCTGGAGCCGATATTTCTCATCGGAATTTCCAGCACAGCAGTCGGTGTATTTATGTTTATATATTTATGTCACCACTAACCAGGAATATTAATTAATATTGATTAATATAATATTTAAAGGAAAATGAAAGAAATGTCGAATTTTGGGGAATATTAGAGTCTTAAAATTCCTTCAGTGAGCACCAAATCCGTTTGTTTTTAATCTTTGTGAAGAAACAATCTCAAGAACTGACGAGGGTCAACCCAGACCGAAATATATTTTCAATTACTTGTGGAACTAGCATCTACTTTTTTACTCTACAGAGGTTTGGTCCATCACCATCACCGAATTCTAAACAAATCCGTATTACTAGGTCTGAGCAAGTTTATATTTGTTATAACTTTTAAAATGTTACGTAATAACGGACAGGTCACCCTGTAAGTAACTATTCGAATTTTTAACTGTTAACTAAACGTTCTCTCAAACTGTTAACGAATATATATATATAATATAAATAAATATACAGAGTGTCTCAAAAAAAAACGAAGAATAAGGCTACAGACTCATTTGTAATCGGATTTTCAAAATTGAGACCATTTTTAAAATATACGTATACAATTTCCTATTCCATAAGCCCAATTTTAGGCTGGTAGATCTAAAAAATGTCAATTTTAAAGGCTTCTAAAGGTTCCAACTGGAGTGAATATAAATGCTTTTATGTTTTAATTTTAAAAAATTTGTCATAGAAAGACTTATTTAATAGTTGTACTACAGAAACTCTGATTTTTAATTCCTTTATATATTTGCCTCCCGGCCGATGGCAAAGACCTTTCATACTTCAAACTATGAATTCTTTTAGACCAATTAGTCTAAGTCTGAAGTAACAAAAGTTTAACACCATCAGGTTGCAATGATATATGGATTTAAAAAAATTAGTTTGTGGCAAGAACTTAGTTCCAATTTTGCCTCAAAAAAAAACAAGAAAGTGTTTAAATGAAATGTTTGAAATAAATATCAGTAGATGAAGTAAAATATCAGTAGATGAAGTAAAATATCAGTAGATGAAGTAAAATCATAAAAATTTCAAGTTTGCAGTTTAATTTATTTGTTAATTCACTTTGAGAAATAAATCTTACATGCATACATTCAAAATGAAAAATACAAAAGCAAAAAGTTGGCTTGATTTGTAGGTTATGTAGCTCTGTGAGTAAAGAGAAATATATGCAAAAAGTACATTTCAGTTTCTCCCATGGTCAAATTTATAGATAAAGTTTTCAAAACATCATAATTTTTTTACAATCTTGATAAACAGATTTGGTAATTTGTTAATTAAATGTTCTCCCTGAGTTTCTGCTATTTTCTACATAATTAAAATAACTTTTATCTTTGCTTCTTATTTAAAAACTCATAAAAATATATTCTGATCGAAATGTTGATTTTGTTTATCATGACTTCAAGATAATTTACAAACGCTTTAAAAGTGCTAGCATTTAAACTGACCATGGGAGAAGATGAATTGTACTTTTAGCACATATTTCTCTATGTAGCCCACAAATTCAGGCAATTTTTGCTTTTGCATTATATTTCTTGGATTTACAGTGTACATGTTAGATTTGGTTCTTAATGCGAATTAACTAATATTTATAATTAATAATTAATCAATGTGAAGTAAAAACATTAAATGATTAAATATTTCGTACAATTTGATAAATTCTTAAAAGTAATCAGTTATTTCAAATTGGTCAAAATGAAGGTTTCCCAAAGATAATCTAAATAGTCATTTAGATCTTAATTAAAATAATTGCACCGTAGAAAACAATAAAAGGAAGTATTCTATTAAAACATATCAATAAATAAATAGACTTCATTGCTGACAATGGAATATATATAAATTAATTGGTTGATTGATTAATTGATTGATAGTTGGCTGGCTAGGGTTAATTACCTACCCCTGTGTTATTATATAGACCTATGTGGTTTCTGAATACTAAAATTAGAAAACACCCTGAAACTCATATAATAGTATATGAATATAGTAATCTCTGTTTGTCTGTTTGTTTGTTTGGATGTCCGATCATAACTCAGAAACCCCGGACCGATTTGCCAAAGTTATGATTATGGAACTTGGTAAAAACAGTGGAATCTTCTTAGCTTGGTTTGGATATTCTAAGTTGAGTGGGTCGACTTTCATAAATAGATAATTTCGTATAAATACTAAGTAACCATGAAGTAATTTCTGGGCAACGCTGGGTTCCCAAGCTAGTATAAAAGTAAGGTATTTATCTCTGCTTAAGCGTCTATCAGTTAGTTAAGATGACCGATCATAACTTAGAAGCCCATGACCGATTTGCCCTAAGTTTTCATTATGAAACCTGAGCTTTAAATTTCTATATGTTGAGTGGAGTGACTTTAATAGGGAAATTTTAGTCTCCAGACAAAGCTGGGTTCCAAAGATAATATAACATGAAGTAAGAAGAAATAAATTACAGATTGGGATTTGGCAAACATTAAACTTTTTTGTTGATATGTATTTTTTACACGTTTACCCTAAACAGTACTCGTTTGTACTTTTTAACCCATACAGGTTTCTCTGGGTGTCAATTCAGTTTTCATTTTGCTTTGAATGCACATGCTCGTGAGATTGTGTACCTAGGAAAACACTGCTCTTATATAACGCTACCTCAAAAACCGATACACTAATAAAACGCTAACAGATAAAAGTTAGTATAAGTGAAGAAATGCTACTCTATAATTATTATATCTGTATGTTTATATGTTTAACAAATATTTAAATTCTTGTCAAATTAATTAAATACATACATAAATAATAAATACAAAAAATATTTTAAAATTCACAACATTTATTTATAAACATCTTTTAATTGAAAATATGCTGCAAATATATATATATATGTGTGTGATAAAATCATTGTCGAACTATGAAATATATAATTTAGACAAAAAAACTATTTAAGAATAAGAGAAGATTAGCTTCTTACTTTTGATTTATAAGTTTTTATAAATTAAATACATTTTGTAAGCAAAAGTTTACATGCTAAATTAAGAGAAGAATTTAGTAAGTGACATCAGGATAATATTTATCAAATATTTTAGCAAAAATGAGATCTTATCATTACAGAGTTCAATTCCTGTACTAAGTGCATAATGCCTAAGCCTATATCTTCTAGGCTACAAACAACTCTGAATTAGGAAGACGACTTTATAGCAATACTTAAGTGTATTTGATGTTGTTACAAAGCAAATAGTTTTTATATGAATTTATTAAATCACTAATTAAGTAAAAAGGGTCTGCTTACACTGCAAAATTTCAAGTAATAACTTGAGTCTAAAAGTCGTCTTCATATTTCAGACTTTTCTGGTTATCATTGTATTGAACTAATTTAACTAAAATATTTAGATAAAGTCCAGGGAAAGTGGTGATGATGGGAATTTGTGAAATCAATAAATGTATCTATCTATGTTGTGACTGAATGAGTGTCGAGTATTGAGTATAGAATGTGCACTGTACAGTGTACATGGTGACCGGAAATAAACAATGGATCTGCCACCAATATCACATTAAGCAAACTGACTCACAAGGGGAGAATTAGAATAAGATTGGGGAGGGGGACCCATCTCCTTCCCCTTCTGCTTGTATTAATTTGACCCTATAGTACAATACAAATACAATATAAACCAGTTAATTTAATACCAATACAATACACACACCCGTCACTATATCGTTCTACGCTTTATAAACAGCTGATCAATATTTACCAAATGTATACGAATATATTTTATAAATTTACGGGAACCAAAGAATTTGAAAAACAATTTTGTGACCGAAATCAATTTAAGTCCACGGAAACAAATTAAGTGATTTTTTTCCTGAATATTTTACTAGCTTAAAGTATAAACTGATCCCATTAAGTTACAGGGAAAAAATCCCATTTAGAAAGTATTTGAGTGGTGTAAGTATAGGTTCTAAAACCTCAAAAATTAACCAAAAATAAACCCATCACTAGTTATTTGGATAATTTTCATAAATTATTTTAACATCGATCGATACATCACGAAACCTCGTAACTTGAATATTCTACTGGTTTAAATCAGATCCTAGAAATTAATAGCTAATGATAAAATAGTTTAAAAGGTAGATTACGCACAAACTAAAGTGCGTAGAGCATTGTTTACTAGACGGAAATCTATGGTTGAAAATTAATTCTTAAAGTAATCATCTATAAAAATCCAAAAAATTATAATCTTTCAACAGAAAACCGAAAATTATTATTCTTCTTTTTAATTTTTGTTTCTGGACATCAACATAAAGGGTTACTTGTTGTAAATGCATGCACATAGCTATACATTTTTTGATTCTATTCTAAGAAATTTAAACAAAAACAATCAACAGAATGTATTTGATACAATTTTCTAAAACTTATGGATTTTTTAAATACAATTTTTGAAAGATTTTTGTTTTTAAATAGCATTGTTCCAATATTTTCAATAAGTATGTACTGCATTCACCAACTTTTTTTCCTCTTTCATAAGTTAAATTAGTCCAAGAAAATGCCTTTAAGGCCTGTGACATGCAGTGCATAAAGTACCTACTCAGCAAGTGCATAAGAGCTTAAACCTACTTTTGGATTAAACTGCTTCATAAGTTTCAAACTTTAAATACTAATTCCTGATTATGGGTAAAGTAAACTGTTTCATTTATATAAGATTATATCATTTAGATATCTAATATATTGCATATTATATTATATATTAGTATGATATGCATTTCTAACGCTATGATTAGTTTTTCAGCCAAACATTGTACCAGAGGAAGTACCTCTTGATTGAAGTTAAATCTTAAAAAATACTAAGCAAACGGATTTGAATAAGTTTAACTAATGTTTTAATTAGTTGGTCTTCTAAACCTTTTATTTGGGAAATTTATTTTTGCAAGCTCCATTTTTGCTTTTAACACTTTGAAAACGTCATTTTGCGCATTTCTTAATTTTAATGCCGAGTAATTTTGTTTGTTTTGTGTGGGAAAATTGGGTTGGGGTATGGATACGACACTAGAAGACGGCACAGCGGGATAATCCCAGAAAACAAAATTCATTTCAGACAAAAAAATTGTCGGCTGACTATTTACCTGTTTACAAAAAGCTGCAAACTTAAATGTTAGAATTCTTGTCAGACCTTTCTGCATCCACTAGAGTACATCTTATTCAGTCAGTACTATTTAGTGCGTCCTACGAAATTATTTTACATACACTTTTTATACTTCAAGAAATTGACATTTTTTCACATACAAACTTTTTGTTGTGAATTAAGATATTGATTTAGAATAAATATTATGAAATATTATCACAGTTTGTGAAAATTAATCAACTTTTATCTA
Organism: Eurytemora carolleeae; assembly: GCF_000591075.1. Taxonomy (NCBI): domain Eukaryota; kingdom Metazoa; phylum Arthropoda; class Copepoda; order Calanoida; family Temoridae; genus Eurytemora; species Eurytemora carolleeae. The sequence goes on from NW_019397152.1 coordinate 23,780, forward strand.
CATTTTTGGCTGGATAATTTGTGTTATGATAAATTATTTTATTGACATTGTTAGATCATTATTATTTTTTACTTCACTTGATTCAGGAAACTAGCCAGGATATTAATACTATAGTTCCTTTCTTTTAATGTGTTTATAATTTACTGTTCATAGCAAATATTTAAGCTTGTCCATTTTTTGTGATATAACATTTCTATGACAATTTTAGGCATTGTTAATACTTTATATAAAAAACTGTAAACAATTTAACTTTCAAGTTTAAATGAAAAAAATGACTTATAATTTTATGATCGGTTTTCAGATGTTTTTTTGAACAATACTAATTATTCCAGTAAACGGTTATTGTTTAGCATTTAAACACATCTATTACAAGAAATTTAATCAAACAGTTAAATAGAAATTAATGTTTGCTGGCAACTTTAAATTTTATTGAATTTTATATGGCATTAAAGAAAAAAGTATTAAAATCAATATTATGAAGGATCTTTTTTAGAAAGTACAAACGCAACAATGAATCAAAAAAGGCATTGTACAATATGAAAGAGGTCCAAAAAGGAAGAAAAACAAAACGTTTAAAATAAACCTAAGATTCTAACTTTTTTTGTGGAGTATCGTTAATTTTGAAAAATTGATCTTGATATCCAATGTGGGCACTTTCGATTTAAGGAACAAGGCATAATCCCCTAACTAAAGTTACCCTTGTAGGGGATATTACCACTGGATATCGAATACGAATTTTTATATTGAAAAGTGGGCCTGATTTTTCAGGACACCGGATGGAAAAAGGACCTGGATCAGATCGATCCAGTCAGCCACCTTTTGTGCTAAACATTGGGTAACCTAGACGAGATGGTACAAGTGAATGCATATAAGGGCTCTGGGTTGAAAAAGTGCAACGATTTGAAAAGGGCCCCAAAAAAATCGAGAGAAGTTGGTGTAAAGATAATGTCCCCTTGGATTGAAATAATCCCCAGATGAAAATGGTCCCCGGATTAAGAAAAGTCTGTCGATGAATATTATGTTTGGTTAACCGCCTACAGTGTCCCAGTGGCCCAGCCACACAAGTATGCACTAAAAAACTCATTAAACACAAATTTCCATTTTTCAATTATCCTAATGTCCTAATGAGATGTAATATACTTGTAATCGACCACATTCATTAACTACAGTTTAGACTTGTTTACACAACAAGACGTCAGAAGACAAATATTTCAATAATATTGTCAAATCTTGTCAATAATGTCATTATATCCCCCCCCCCTAGCTCCGTCACTTCTATCTTTAAAATTCTTTAGTTTCTAGTTTCTACAGATTTTTTAATCTAACTTTACTTTTAACTCAAGTTTTCTCTTTTCCTCTTTCTTTCTTATCTTTTCTCCTGATCCTTTTCCCCCCTAATCTCACCAACCATAATCTTCACCTTTTTTCTCTTTTCACATCTCATTCTGATTATTTATTTCATTTATTTTTTATTTCATTTTTCTTTAGATTTATCCTCTATCTGTTCTCATAATATTTTTTAATTCAATTCTTTAGCCTAATTTTTTTTCAGCAATTCTTTTAAGTTTTCTTCTTTTCTTCTATTCTTATGTTCATCTTTATCTTTTTTTTCTTATATCATGTTCTTTCACATTAGACATATTCTTTTCCGCTTTCTTTTTTTTCGAATTTCAAAACTTTTCTATCTATGTTTTCGATTTCATTTTGGTTAAAATTTTGCCAATTACTTTTTAAAAACTGAAGCTAAAAAATAAGTGCTTGTACACTAAAATTTACTTTTCTAGGGCTACACTGAAATATACGTGAGTGAGTTAGTGAGGTTAAGACACTTCAAAGTCGACCCAGTCTCGAACATTAATGCAATTTTTCAGATCAGTCTGAACCTGTGTGTTTCCAGTTAATACAGTTTTGAAAAGTAACATTTTTCACGAGTAATCTCTGGTAATCTCTTTTAAACTCTGGTAATCTCTGGTAATATCTGGTAATCTCTTGTAATCTCTGGTAATTTCTGGTAATCTCTAGTAATTTCTGGTAATCTCTGGTAATCTCTGGTAATCTCTGGTAATCTCAAGTAATCTCTGGTAATCTTTAGTAATCTCTGGTAATCTCTAGTAATCTCTGGTAATCTCTAGTAATCTCTGGTAATCTCTGGTAATCTCTGGTAATCTCTGGTAAACTCTGGTAATCTCTGGTAATCTCTAGTAATCTCTAGTAATCTCTGGTAATCTCTAGTAATCTCTGGTAATCTCTGGTAATCTCTAGTAATCTCTGGTAATCTCTGGTAATCTCTGGTAATCTCTGGTAATCTCTGGTAATCTCTGGTTATCTCTGGATATTTTGTTAGTTTCCAACTAAACATGAAGCCATGAATCCAAATTATACTGTTAACCTAACATTGTAAATTATTGCGCGCACCACCAACGCTCGCCAGGGGTTTTGGTGGAATTAACTCAATCACTTGGCGCCACTCTGCTTTTTTTACTGTGAGTTACGGTTGTGAAAGATGGATCCCATGTCAGGCTTTGACATCCGTCTTGTGTTTACANCTAGTCCAGGGGGTGTTTAGGGGTTTCACTAGAGACGTTGAAATTATATGTTCTGAAGAATGAGCACATTATTGTTTCCTTGTTTCAGAGATTAGTGAATTCCTTTCATTCATTCAATTCTGTGTTTGTTTATGTTTACCCCACCCCCCTTGCCCGACATTAAGTTTGAGTCTTTGTCACAAACTCTCATTTTCTAATCCCTATATCTGAGCAACCCAATGTCTTCGACCTTAGATATTTGAAATATTAAAGGTTTAAACAATCAAATTGCAAAGATATAGGGATTAGAAAATTCGAAATTTTGGCAACTACTCAATTCAATTAATTTGTTACATTTTTTTAAACATATCGTTTGATCAAATTGAAATTTTACGTTTTCCCAATTTTTCGAAATTTTCAAAATTTCGGCAATTCAACAACATACCGCGCGGTATACCGCTTGTGAGTTGTGATACTTTTAAAAAAGTAAATGATTCAGAATAAAAAACACATGTGAGATTTATTTATTTTTATAAATGCTGTTCTTGGTTAAGTTAGCGACCATGGTTAAGAATCGAATTGATAAGAAATTGTTCTGGACGGTTTTTGTTGCTCAGGGTATGAGTTAGAGCAGGGAGTAAATCAATTCCTGGAATACCTGGGTAACAAGATATCATGTAATAAGGCTGGAGAGTTATCACGGAGAGTTTCAGAGAGGCAAAAACACAACACATATTATTTTAAAGAGGAATAATAATAGGTAGAAGGGCTAATTGGAAATAGTTAAACTTTAATTTAAGCTTTGGCTTATACAATAATTTGTCGAAACAAATTTTACAATTGTAGAATTATTCTTATCAATCTTTTATAACAACTGATCGATAGGACAAGTATTTATTAAAGTATTAAATATCTGAGGCAAACCATGATTTTAACATCTAAGCATACAAAAAATGTGTATGATGTTTTTTAAGTAACTCATCCTAGATCCTATAAATAGTTCAAACCACAAATTATTCTTTTCCTGATCATTGATCTGACACAACTTGAAGTCAAAGTCACTGAAGGATTTGTGAAGAAGTAATTGGAAATGAACTTGGGTGGGAGGGATTTGCTTGTGGTTAGAGGGGGAGATGGCATGGTTAAGGGGGGGGGAGGAATGAGGGGTATATCTGATTTGCGGTTAATGCAAATATTAAAATCATAGAAAACTAAGTTACTTTTAGGAAATATTAATTAGTTGGCTTAGAAGAATTAAGAACACTGAGCTGGGAACTTTTGAATGGTGGATATCGGGATTAATGCTAGATCCACTCTTTTGCTTAATCTCGAGATTAAATAATGCTTGTTCTCCATTTGTTATTAATCTCCATATTGATTAACCGATCAGAGCTGGGAACTTTTGAATGGTAGATATCAGAATTAATGCTTTATCCACTCTCTTCCATAATCTCCAGATTAAATAATGCTTGTTCTCTTCTTTATATTAATCTCCAGATTAATTTACCGATCGGGATTAAGGATATTTCATTCTAAAGTTTTCAGCTCTGGATAAAGGATATCCTATTCTAAAGTTTTCAGCTCTGGATAAAGGATATCCTATTCTAAAGTTTTCAGCTCTGAACACTTTTAATATAAGAAATAGGAGCTGACATTCATTCTCTCTATAGTCCTATCCTTTGTGGGTAACCCTGTATAGTTCATGAATTCAAGTTTTCAAAATGGGATTTTAACCTTTTTTGCAAGAATAATTGACTTTTCGACTGGATTTAAATGCTTTTAAAATAAAATACAGATATTTATAAACATTAGTAGATTTAGTGTTGATACCCCAAGAACCTTTCCACTTCATAGACATTAAAATATTTACATAAAAATGAGAAAGAAATGTTAGACATATCTCACAAATTTTACTGCACACATATAACCAAGGTTGTATAATAAGGGAGGTTACTCTCGATACACTCCAAGGTACGCAAAATGTCGTCTTCTAAGATAGATAGATAAAAACTAAAATATGACGTCATTCTCGCCTCTATAATCAGTGACGTCATATTAGGATATTATCTATCTATCGTAGAAGACGAGATTTTCCGTACCAATGAGCACATCGAGAGTAAGCAACCTTATTATACAACCTTGCAAATAACTCAGCACTCAGTAAAGTTGTTAAGATAATTATCTCCCTTTTCCTTATGAAAATACAAAGAACTTAACAATATTCATAATCTTTACAAATGCTTCTGTTCAATCAATATTATTTCCTAGAGTGCACCCTGGAGGGTCAATTATAGAATAGAGGATATTATATAAAGGGTGGGTATACTAGCTATACAATATACAACCTGTATATTTGATATACAGTTTATACCCTTTAAATTCGATGGCGGGTGGGTATATACACCCTGTATACTGGATGAAGGGTGAGTATATACACCCTGTATACTGGATGAAGGGTGGGTATATACACCCTGTATACTGGATGAAGGGTGAGTATATACACCCTGTATACTGGATGAAGGGTGGGTATAAACACCCTGTATACTGGATGAAGGGTGGGTATATACACCCTGTACACTGGATGAAGGGTGGGTATATACACCCTGTATACTGGATGAAGGGTGGGTATATACACCCTGTCTACTGGATGAAGGGTGGGTTTATACACCCTGTATACTGGATGAAGGGTGGGTTTATACACCCTGTATACTGGATGAAGGGTGGGTATATACACCCTGTATACTGGATGAAGGGTGGCTATATACACCCTGTATACTGGATGAAGGGTGGGTATATACACCCTCACTAATGTATGAAGGGTGGGTATATACACCCTGTATACTGGATGAAGGGTGAACAAGAGAGGCAGGTCAGGAAATTTATAGTGCTTCTTCAACCCTTCTTACTCCCTTCAACTCCTTTCCACTCCATTTAACTCCCTTCAACTCCCTCCAACTCCCTTCAACTCCCTTCAACTCCCTTCAACTCCCTTCAACTCCCTGCAACTCCCTTCAACTCCCTTCAACTCCCTTCAACTCCTTTCAACTCCCGTTAACTCTCTTCAACTCCCTTCAAATATTCCTAATTTAGAGGAATTTTTAGTACTGGTTGTACCCCTGTAAATTCGTCCATATCTTGGTTAAGTATCTACCTATCTATCTTCACCTCTATGTGTGGAATTTCAATATAGACAATCCACTCATATATTAGACAGGGTGAGCAGAAATAAACTCTCCTTGGGAAATGTGAAAATTAATGTAAAAAAGGAAGACGACTGAACATAAAACATAACAATTGTGTAGTGTGTAGTGAACACAGAACCATTTTACTTATTACGTTAATTTTCTTGCAGCTTCTAACAGTATCTTCTTTACTACAGCATCTAATAAATATACCATTAATCAAATATTGTCTTCCCACTCCACTGTTTATGGATCTCAATGGATAACAATTTTAACACAGTAAAGTTTTTTACATCGCAGTTTTGTTTGCAAAGTGTAATTTAACTAAGTCCTCTATGTACAGAAACACACTATACTTAAGTGATCATGAAGCAAAAATTTCGTATCTGACGTTTTTTCTGTGACACCCTGTACTATGGTTATTGAAGCTAGAGAGAAAAGAAGGAGCGTGCCGTAAAAACCAGACTGATTATTCACAATTTATATTCAGAAAATAACTCAACCTTTATACTTATAATTCATGGTTATTCAAATATTAAGATATTTAGATATTAAGATATTTAGATATTAAGATATTTAGATATTAAGATATTTAAATATTTAGATATTTTTGATATTTAGATATTAAGATATTTAGATATTTATATATTTTTGATATTTAGATATTTAGATATTTAGATGTTTAGATGTTTACACATTTAGATATTTAGATGTTTAGATGTTTACACATTTAGACATTTAGATATTTAGATATTTAGATATCTAGATATTTAGATTTTTAGATGTTTAGATATTTAGATATTTAGATGTTTAGATGCTTAAATATTTAGATGTTTAGATATTAAGATATTTAGATATTTAGATACTTAGATATATAGATATTTAGATGTTTAGCTATTTAGTCATTAAGATATTTAGATATTTAGATATATAGATGCTTAGTTCTTTAGATATTTAGATGTTTAGATATTTAGATATATAGATATTTAGACATTTAAATATTTAGATATTTATATATTCATATTTTTAGATATTAATATATTTACATATTTATATATTGAGATATCTAAGTAACTAATTATACAGATAATTGTTGATCCAAATGTAATTTGATATTAAGATATTTCTATGTATATATGTTGATACGTTTATTAAATCAAATCAAGAATTTGAACATCATTTAAATTTTGTAAATAATAATATAGATATCAAAATAAGCCATTTTTGGAACTTTTCCTTTTTATTTTGATAAATCTACAATAATTAAAACTACTATTCATGAAGCAAAAAAACAAACTTTAAAATAATGAAGAAAAAATAAATAGAAAGACGACTGTTATGATTTAAAATTGTCCAATGATTATTAAACACAGGCTCAAAGCAAATGTTCATTTTACCCAGACCAATTTTCATTTGCAAATTGGTCTGTGCACAATGACTAAGAATACAATTAATTAATAATTATACTTTAGATTAAATTTCGTCTTCCTGTTCTCAATTAATATTCTATTTTACGTAAAAAGGAATTATATAAAATGAGAAAAGTTGTTTTTATTTAAATTTTATTTTAATTTTATTTAAATTTTATGGCTGAATTGAAATTGGGAGTAGGAAGCACATAAAGGTGTCTCCATTATCATCAAGAAGCTGAGCTTTAGCAGTGATTTCAATAGTGGGATACAGGTCAAGAATCTGAAAGAAGAAAACCATATTTCTGAACTTTCTGGGTTTTTCATGTGTAGTATAGTTTTCTAAAGATTTTTTTAATGTCTGTAATTGCGGAACACTTTAACATTTTTCAAAATGTCTTTTTTGAGCTTTTCATTTTTAACTTTAATACAGTTTTTGAATTAATTTTTTAATGAGATTAAAACTGATAGGCATTTGAAGGCAAAAGTTTCGTTTATTCAAATAAGGGTAGAATAAAAAAAATTTAACACTGCTTGTATCCAAATGGGCATAGAGTGGATCAGTACAAAAAATTTTATAATCCAAAAATCAATTTCCAAGAAAAAGGAGCCAAAAATTTGACGCCGCTCACCAATCTTTTTGATCTTCCCTACATTTGTGGAATTAAAAGAAAATTCTTTATTCATGTAAATACGGCAGAAGGGAAGTATTGAAATAGGCCACGATAATTTGTTAATTTTAAAGGTAGTCTTTACGTCAGTTCATGCAATTTGAGGTAACCTGTAATTTTAACTTTCATCCTGGCAAAAATAAAATAGATACTCTTGTTTTTCAGGCTGAAAATTGATCTTTTTAAAATTTAATTTAAAATTTCTTCGTAAAAGTGACTTTTATTGGCTTTATGCAGCAGAGAGAAGGAATGAAGTTGACAGAATTCAACACATGTTATAATATATTAATGACAAAATCTTTCTCTTCTTTTCTCAGTAATATTGGTAAGAAAAAAGCAAAATGGCCTCAGATAAAAAAATAAAACTGAATAATTAAAAGAAAATCTATTTAAATTCCGTTTACCTCGAGCACAAGTTCATAAACTAAAATCTCATCTTCTTCTACAGGACAATCTCCAGCAATAAGAGATTTACAAGCATCCAGGGGACATCCATTAAAGGGTAGTTCTATAGGTCCAACTATACCAAACACCTTAAACACAAGAACTGTCAGTAAAGATGAAAATACTGGAGAAATCTCAAGAAATAAGAGAATTTCAAGCATCCAGGGGACGTACATCTATTAAAGGATCCAACAATACCGAAAACCTGATATACAAAAAGTGCCAATAATTTTGTAATTTATCATCCAAATAGTGCCATCCTCATATGAAAATGCAGTAGACCTTTCATATTTTGAAATATGAATTCCCTTAGATCAAATAGTTAAGGGTTGAAATATCAAAGATTTATACCATTAGATTGGAAAGATCTAGGGGTTTGATTAAAGGCGAATAAATTCAGTTCCTTCAGAGACATCTCAAAATTAAGAATATTATTACAAACAAATAAACTGTATTCAAGATTATAGTGTGGCGGTCTCATATATAACAACAAAATAGTTTGATATGATTTCTTACACTTACTTTACATGTGAGGGTATTAGTAGGTGTATTAGCTCTAAGTGTTATTCTACCCGAAGCAGTTGTTCCATGGAATACATTACAGGGGGGTTCAGTACACCCATCAAACTCAACAGACAAGATTTCAGCTGTCGATCCTAGATTTAACAAGATTTCAGCTGTCGATCCTAGATTTCATATATTTCAGCTGTCGATCCTAGATTTAACTAGATTTCAGCTGTCGATCCTAGAATTAACAAGATTTCAGATGTCGATCCTAGTTTTTATATATTTTAGCTGTCGATTCTAGAATTAACAAGATTTCAGCTGTGGTGTGTGTGTGTACCAAACAATTCTAAAAAAATGTCATAAAAAAGAAGCTTAAAATTTACAGTTTTAAAAGCCATTAATAATGGACCCTGCCTAACCATTTAAAATATAAAAAAATACAACTTCAAAAACTAATTATCAAAATAGCAGTGTTGGATAGATGTTTGTTTGAGCACATATAAAAAAAAATTTAACTGTTTTGGTGATTTCTGAATCTATGTATATTTAAAATAAAAAAGTTTTCACAATCAAGATTTCATAATTTTATTAAAATATTTTACCACAATCTTCCACAGGGACAACATCCTTCTTGATAGGATCAGCTGACACTAAGGAAAAGAGGAGTACGGCGCACAGTGATATCATTTTTATTTATTGTCAAAAGAGGCTAAAAATAGAAGATAATTCTAATTTACCGACGCAACACTCACAGTTTAAATTTGTTTCTAATAAATCTAACCATTGGGAGATATATCTAATTATCTTATTTCGATCTAGCATTTTGAAACTTGTAACTTAATTTATTTTTGCTATTTTAAAATTGTTTTTTTGCCTTTTTGCAAAGAATTTTCATTATGAAAACGGTTAAGTTAGGAGAAATCAACTTAAAAAGAACTCAGATTTTACCAAAACTCAAACTTTCTAATTCCCATAACTTTGCACTCTGATGGCGTAGAACTTTGATATTTCAAACTTAGATTATTTGATAGAACAGTATTTATAAGTTTGAAATATTAAAGGTCTACGACATCGGGTTGCAAAAGATAAAGGTATTGAAAAATTAGAGTTTGTGGTCATTTCCGTTGTGAAAACGAATTTCTATTGAGTCGAATTATGCATTAGTATGGTTGTTCAAACAAAAGTATGGTTGATTTACATACATGCCATACCTTATTACTATAAAAAAGGTTATTTTTTAACTTTTAGTTTGGTTTCTTTATGTGTTTGACATTCTTTGTAATAAAAATAAGTGTGTTTGTTTTTATTCTTTCAAATCTTTTATTTAGTACCTTTAACTTATATGTATTTTCTAAATTTAAGTTTTAATTTTAAAAAGTGTTGTTGTTAAAATGGAGGTTTAAACAATGCAGTACGATCAGTTGTTAAAGGGATTGGGAGCGTAATTTAAGTGACTCTTTATCCGAAGGTGAAAAGGTCAGATTCACATAAATACCCTAAAAAGCCATGTCTGATCAAGTATAAAATATTTATAAATGTTTCTAATTTAAAAAAATATTATTTAAAATTATTTGTTCTTTACAAAAGTGACTTTTTTTAGTTGAATTAAGCTTAAATCTAAAACAACGACCATGTCTTCCACATTTTGATCAGATAAAGGTTTCAAGGGTATATGTGAATCGGGGATTGCCATCTTTGTGCGATAGGTTACTTGAAATTAAGCTTACAGTCCCTAAAAGGTTCGATCCGGAGTTGTAAAAACTTTTGTAGTGAGTATTTTCAAGTTGAAAATGTATAACTAAAGATCCCCCTGAAAATTGATAAGTTTTCAATTTTATTAATTACTAGCTGAAGAACCCGGTGTTGCCCGTGGAAAAACAAATTTAAAAAAAATATTTTCGATTTTTTTAGCCTATAACACCCCCCGGCCACCCATAACTGTCCACAAAAAATTTCAGCCCAATTGGTCCAGCCGTTTGGCCGGCTATCCGCAACATATATATATCAAATGTCTTGTTTTATTATATAGAAGATTTCAAAGGATACAGGAAAGATCAGCTTTGTTATTTTTGACCCCTATTTAATTCAATGAACAGCAATAAAAAAATAAAAGTAATTTTCTTTGATGATGTTAGGAACAATCATGATAAGGCCACTATTATAATTCGACAGTCTTTTCAAGATTGATGAAATAAGGTTTAAAGCTTTACAGGAACTGTAGAGGCTATCCATTGGACAATTAACAACAGTACCCTCAACAGCTTTGTATGGTCAAGAACGAATGAGATATCAATTATCTACTCATTTAAAGTCAAATATTTTCAACTGTGGTTTCTCTAAAAAGTGACATTTGTGCTTCATAAACAAAATGGAGAAGTTTTAGAGAATTTGAAACTTGAAGAGCTAGAAAAACGATGATATCCGTCACATCTTACGTCAGATGGAGGCTTACTAAAAGTTTTAAAGCCAAGTATTTAGGGAGTCGAGTTTTCAAATGTAAGGTTTAGCTTATAGAAAATTAATCTTATTAGACAATAAGGACTGATTATGCATTCTAATAAAGGATACTGGATTAACTGCGTGATAAAAATGAAAAGAAAATGCATTTATGCAAATTTTTTGTTTGCATAAGTTTTGCAAATAATAAAGCACATAAGGATGAGCTAAGGATCAATGTATATATAAAAAAAAAATTTCTTCATTTTATCGTCAATTATTTTTAAAGATTGTAGTTCGAGTTCAAATCTAAAAGAATTAAATAAGAAGGAAAAAAATTTTCTTTTAACTGTTTTTTAAAATAATTTTTCTTTAAAAATTTGTTTAAAAAGTTTACGTCGGATATTAGTAGAATCTTTGTATCTCCTTTGTAATATTGTCTAATATCTTGTCAAGCATTGATTGCTTTCAAAACAGTTTGAGATAAGAATTAAGGAATGATAAAGCTAAGTTAGAAAAAAACAAGAAAATGTTAATAAATATATTTTTTTTTGTAAAAATATTTTACAATTGAGAATCTAATCTTTGATGACAATTGGGAGGAGGAAGCACATAAAGTCATCACCGTTATCATCCAGCAGCCTCCACTTAGCTGTAACCTCGATTGTGGGATAGAGGTCAAGGATCTGAAAAATAGAAAAATAAAGTTGAAAACTTTTGAATTTGCCGAATGAGTGATTCGATTGACTGATCGGCGTTCTCTCATCGATCAAAACCAAGGATAAAAATTCGAGAATTTGAACTTCTTATACAGAATAAGTTTAATTCTTTTTGTTGATTTAAAAGTTTTCATTACTAATACAAGCATTTTTATTATCTTAATAATTATTTTACAGAAATATGACAAAAATAGACGGTAGTTAACCCAAAATAGACGGTAGTTAACCAAAAATAGACGGTGGTTAACCAAAAATAGACATTAGTAAATCCAAAATAGACGGTAGTTAACCAAAAATAGACGGTGGTTAACCAAAAATAGACGGAAGTTAACCAAAAATAGACGGAAGTTAACCAAAAATAGACGGTAGTTAACAAAAAATGTGTTTATTTTAATAGTTCTCATGTTTCTCTTTTATATAATGATTTTCTGCACTCTGCAGTATGATAAAGATGAGTTTCTGAATTAAATTAAATTCCGACGTTAAAGAAATATATTCTTGGAAATATTCCGAAGAAATGTTTGATCAAAACTAGAAATTGGAAAAGTTTTTCCCAAAACCTCAAATCCCATTGTCTTTCCAACCTGATGGTGTAAACCTTTGATATTTCCGATGTTATCAATAGGAGTAACAGAATTTATATTTGGATATATCTAAAGTTCACACATTTGGTTGCAAAGATAAAGGAGTTAAAAATCACTTACTTTTTCGTAAATACAGATGTAATGTAGGCTGTAACCCCGTTTTAAGGGAATCCAATGGCTTGGGTTTATGGCATTAACATCTTTAAATAAAACTGCTTTTTTATGATTTAGTCGTGTTTTATATCTTCAAGATTTAAGGAAAAGTCCAACTTTTTTATGAACACATATCGTAGTAAATTACATTTTGATGACATTTTGGTGAACTTTTTTTTTGCATCAATTAAAATGTTTGATTACCTCAAAGTCTAGTTCATAAACAAGTGTCTCTCCCGCTTCCACTGGACAATCTCCAGAGGTCATTGAAGCACAAGCATCAGAAGGACAACCGTTGAATGGTAACTCAATTACACCAACTACACCAGCAAGCTGAAATTCAGCAATTTATAAATAAATTAAAATATAACATAAATATTATTTATCATTCGACAATTTTTTAAAGATATATCTTGAGAATTTAATTTATCATTTTGCAGAGTACTTTTATCAATATTTTGTTTTAGGTTTATTATGAGAAGTCATAAAATGTCCTAAAGATACTGCCAACCTAGGAACTATATACAGGAACTATATACAGGAACTATATACAGGAACTATATACAGGAACTATATACAGGAACTATATACAGGAACTATATACAGGAACTATATACAGGAACTATATACAGGAACTATATACAGGAACGCCCAACTCAGATATACGCAAATTGTGTACTGTACACTATGGGAGGAATGTAAACAACCCCAGTGCCTCCACAGAAGGACAAAAGCTCTAATAAACATGTGATATTACTGTACAACAAAAATCAAGTTAATATATCAAGTTAGAGCGAATTCATATGATTTTTGGCTTTCTGGTCAATATGGAAAATTAAATAGCAATATATTCTTATTTCACACCTTTGGCCCTTTTCCCTCAAAAATGATGCGTTACCCCTGAATTCTTTGTTTTGATCTCCTCCCACTGCAGTACACTTTGACGCATGAGATATGGCGGTTCCTGGTCTATATATTTCTTGCTGCCAACCAAGGTAAGGATAAGGCCATAAGCTAATTTTTTCATCAGAATATACCAAATTCCGTAATATACAATGAACTCACTTTCGGTGGCTGTACAGTTGTATATTGGTTGTTTGTAAACAAACGCAACCGAAACTGGACTTGAACCGAAACATGAAATTAAACCCAGTATTCTAACCTTAGTCGCAGTCCAGAATTATATAGTTACACATATAAAGATAAAATGGAGCAAGGTAAAAAATATTCATGCCTGGGCTACTCCCCCCCCCCCCCTCTCATGTCGAAACTGTAAATTATTGTTTCGACATAAGCCTAATTAAATTGAATGTAAATAGACCGCAAAACCAGTTTTTAGTCTGCACCGAAACCGAGTTCATAGTGTATTCCAGAATACATGTTTGTACAGTAAATAATTTCTCTTATGGCCCCCGGCCCCCTTGCTGCCAACACACAATTTATGATCCAGGTAATAAGATAGTGGGACCCATAAAATTATGGACTACGAAGACGACATTCAACTAATCTTATGTGTGTTTATGTTTGATATTAATCAAATAGTTTTACAAGTTTGGATCAAAATAAATTTAAGTAAAAAGTGTATTTTCATGTTCCTTGCACTATTTTTAATCATAATTTTAGAGTAAATGTCGTCTTTTCCCCCAGTTTTATGAATTTTGTGGTAATAATAATTTAAAAAAGAACCTGACCTTGCAAGTGAGAGTATTTGTTGGAGAGTTAGCTTTAAGATTAATTCTGCCTGTAGCGTGGGTTCCATGGTATACAGAGCAGGGTTTCTCATCGCAACCATCAAACTCAAGGGATACAATTTCAGCAGAGGAACCTGATATAAACCAAACGTGGAACTTACAGTGTGATTACCAAAAAAAGTGGAATACTTTGTTCTTTCTACTGAACTACTTGTACAATTTTACTTCAGAAGTCAAAACGAGACAGTACACCAAAAAAGATTAATGTGTCTGATGCAGTTTGAAATACAGGCCCTATAAATGCTGCCCTTACTAAACCTTGTTTACAATCCTCCGGCCCAGAAACTGCAGTACACATTGTTTATTAAAAACTTCTTTAAAATGCCTAATGTGCAAGGCTTAATTGAATACTTCTCTAGTACATTTACCTTAAACACTGTATAATCTCTCTCAGTTTACACTGTGAAATTTTCATTTTCCAAACAGTACAACATGATGTACGATGTTCCAGAGTTAAATTGCACAATTATACTCATAGTACATTATTTATATCATGTTCACAGTACATACATTGTACAATTGTTCACAGTACAAAAGTTGTACGTTGTACAGTACTTACCACAATCCTCGACTTCTACAATACCAGCAGCAGCTAGGCCCAAAAACAGGATGCAAACCAAAAACTTCATGTTTATCTATAGCTATATAAATTCATATAAAAAATTTCATTATGACATTGCAACTTTGCAAATAAACAATTGATAATTTTTAAATCCCAATGTCGTTGCAACCTGATGATATAAACCTTTTATATTTCAAACTTATACTTTTCGATCTAACATATTTCCTGGTCTAAAATATTTGAAGTCTACGACCTTAAGATCCAAAGATATAGGCATAGAGAATAGAATATATATTAGAGAGGAATTTAAAGAATCTCTCGGTATGAATTTTTTGAGTCCGGCCTTTCAGGCTGAAAGGGAGCTCAAAGTGTACAAATCATGTAAATGTTCACAAATTATATGCAGTAGAGTACATTAATACAGTATGATCCTTAGACTATTCATTTCAATTTCGAATTTTTTAAACTGTTAAATAAACTTTATAATGAATTAGGAATGAGGAGATTGGGGGGATGAAAGTACAACACAATTTTTGACATCTGAGAGTTTGAAAAAATATTTAAATAAAGCTGTGGAAGAGGAAGACGACATTAAAGCAAAAATTAAGTGTATTTGATACAAAGCAAAAAGTTCTAAAAATCATTAAATCACTTTAAGTAAAATGGGTCCGCTTACAATGCATCATAGATGGGACTCATGTTCATATTTAAAGTCAAATCGCGTGTCAAAAAATTGTCTTCTCATTTTAGATTTTATGGTTCTCACTGTATAAAAAGATATATTATATAAGAAAAAATAAAAAAATCGTTTTTGACTTTATAAAACAATAATTGAATCCTGTAAAACCACGAAAAGTAAGATCAATATGTATATTTACAGATTATAATGGGTTTAATACAAAACCTTTAACAGTTCTGAGAATATAAATGTCAGCGCAAGATTGATATTTTACACACAATCTAATAAATTATTCCATTATATACTTTATGCATAGCTACAGTTCTTGGTAAAATGTAACCCCCTTCTCTCCCCCTTTCCACCTATCCCNCTTTCAGTCACTTCCATTTTCCTCTTCAACAACCATTCCTTTCCCCCCTTATCATTTTACTCCCCCCCCCCTCATTAAACTGTTTCTTTTCATTTTCCCGTTACAAATAACCCTTCCCTACTCCCTTCCCTTTCCTCTAGAACTCCTTACATTTTCTAACTCCCTCCCCCCCCTTCTCCACTCTTTTCATTCTCTCTTCCCTCCCTTCCTACTTCTCTTCCTTTCTCGTCCTATATACACTTCCCTTCTTTAAATCTCTTGCCTTCTATTCCCTACCCCACCCCCCCCTTCTCACCCATTACTACAATATTTTGCCCTCCCAAGTGATAATGATAGAGGGCAGTGTAGACATTTCGTGTGATATTTCAGTTAAATTTCAACCCTAAAATTTCCATTACACTGTTAACAATGCCTTGGACAGGTTAGATGAGCGGTTGAACTAGGGTTATTTGTTTTAGTTCAGAGAGGGGGGGGATAGCAGTCAAAGGTAATAGAGGGTGGGATGGCAAGTAAAAGCTAACAGACAGCTCTGGTTATGAGAGGCTATGATAGCAGATATTATTAAAAGAGTGGAATGGTTAAAAGTTCTTCTCTGCATGATTATCTGCTTTCATACCTTTGATTTGCCTTCTCACCCTCGAAATCACATTTTATTTAGCTCGCCTTCCCCCCCTCGTTTGACGAGGTGTATTTGGTCTAGAATTGAGATACTGTAAACTGAACACTCTAATTACAGTCTACAGTTTACTCACAGAGCAAGAAGTGAAAACCCAACTTCTTAGTTCTTACCACCCATAGTATATATCCGGGTATATACAGGGTGACCTGGCGTAAACTATCCGGGTATATACAGGGTGACCTGGCGTAAACTATCCGGGTATATACAGGGTGACCTGGCGTAAACTATCCGGGTATATACAGGGTGACACAGCGTAAACTATCCGGGTATATACAGGGTGGCCCGGCTTAAATATCCGGGTATATACAGGGTAACCTGGTGTAAACTATTATCATTTTGCAGATAGGGTGACCCAGTAATAACTCCTTTTATATTAAAGATAACACTGTATGATTATGTCTAGTATAATCTTTTTAATCTCGGCGAACCACTCTTAAAAAAATGTCAACCCCTATACCCCTTTCATTTTTCCTTTACAGTCCCTTTAAGGTAAAATAAAAGCAAATAAAAGTGGGTAAAGACTATACCAAAAAACTTTTGAGTTGATCGCGACCAACACAAGTTCTATACTGATGTCCCTCTACGTATCGAGAAATTAATATAAAAATGTGTAAAAATTATACAAAACTTTGCTAATGTTTTAAGGCCATTACTTACTGATACCAAGAGGTATTATATTTGCCACTTCCACAAAACACAAAGTTAAAGAACCAGGAAAAATCGGTGATTCAAATTTAAACCGACGGTAGGCAGTTCAAATTAATTAAATTCGGTCCCAGAATATATACAATAATTGAGTCCGAATTTAATGAATTTGAGCCGCGTCTCAAATCCCCCAGAAACCGGTTTCAATTGTATTAAATCTTGAAAAATTGAATACAATTTTAAATGAAACCAACCATATTTGAGCCGCGTCTCAAAATTTAAGCCGCGGCTGATATTCTTTAAATTCGGCCTCAGGTTCCAAGGATAAAGATTAGAATTTGTGGCTTCTTTGTTTATAATTTTTGACGTATCAAACACATACTTTTGGAAAACAGAATGAATTACAATTATGTTTGTGGGGGGGATGTATCATTATTACTCTAATTTTAATGCATTGTAAGTCATTTTTAAATTATGAAATTTTGTTAAAATTTCTGATAATCATTAAATTTGTATTTGAAATTCATTCTTTTGAGACAATTCTTATCTTTTTTTACTTGATGACTGTCTACATCAAACAAATCCCCCCCCCCCCATTTTCTGTTTAAACACAGGTGTGGGCGTAGACCTCAATTCGAATGGAGTTTTCTATGTTCTTACATCAAAAGTAGAACAGATTTATCAATATAATCTTTCAAATGATAAGATTTGTTTTCCAAAGTTAGGATTAAAATTGAACCATTTATTTATACTAAATGTTTCTGTTTACAGAATTTTATAAAAACTGTTATATCTGTCTCTGCTTCCCAGAAGACATGCTAATCACGATAATCTATTCATTAGCAAGATATTTTTTATTTATGCTTAAGATATCTTCACAATTGTGATACAATTTTCCTTCAAATAAATATAGTAAACTTTCTTGATACTAACAAATCAAAACTGTAAAATAAGCAGGTTCCCTCTTTTTTTCAGTAATGACCCAATAGGTGTAAGTCATATTTTTAGAGAAACTTGAAATTCTAATATTTTTGATTTTTACATTTTTTATCATTCATTATGTATTCAGTCATTATTGATGGATTCATTTAACATAGGCCTAAATTTACCCCCCCCCTTAATAAAATAAATATCGAAAAAACAGCTCATTCGCATTTACCAAACTACCAAAATATTAAAAAATTGCAATAATTTTGTAAACAAATTATGAATAGAATTTTAGGTATATCTTACACATATTCATGAGGGAGGAAGAGGGACAATGCAAAATACAGAAAACAATGGGCGGAAGGTATTAACAGGAAGGTATTAACAGGAAGGTATTAACAGGAAGGTATTAACAGGATATCATTTTGTATCTAATTTTGCTGTAAATGCATTTCTCTTAAACATGTTTCGAAGAATTGTATGAGTTAAATTTAGAAAACCTTGAATTAAGAACTTTGTAATTTTTCTCTGAAAATCTTATTCTTTATACTCAGATTAAGGTTTGTGTTTGCATAGGTGTGTGTACTGTATACTTGGTACTAGGCTCCAGGTGTTCAAAGATAACAAATGAATAATTATTATCTTAAAATTTTAATCTTCAAATATTTTATACTTTAATATTTTCCAATAAACAAGGAGCTAGGAGTATATAAAGGTATAGGTGGAGAACGAAGAGATATTTTTTAAAAAGTACTTAAGTCGGTTAATTTTTTAATTATGTTAGTTTTTCTTCCATTTTTATCTTGTATTAGCTTGGGAACTCCCGCCGTGTGCGCGCACTTTGAAAAACATGATTTTAGATATCTTTCCCTTTGATAGTCAACCCACTCAACGTAAACTCTCTGAACTAAACATTCTCATGGTTCTCCCGGGTTCCCCAATCAAAATTTCAGGCAAATAGGTCCTGGGGTTCCTGAGTTATGACTGGACATCCAAACAAACAAACAGAGATTACTACTTTACATATATATAGATAAAAATACCTCATTTTAAGTACTATTAACAATTTGGCAAATAAATAGACAGAATCGATATAATTTAAATACTTTTTTGTCATGTCTGTAGGGTTCTAGCTTTATTTACCGATAAACGTCAAGATGACTAAACTTTTTATTTGACGTTTAATATTTTGAACTTAGATCATTTTATCTTGCTAGTATATAAAGTTCTTATCGTTAAAGGTTTACGAAATCAGGTTGCAAAAAAAAGGGATTAGAAAATTGAAATCCGTTTACGTAAAACTGACTACAATAAAATGCATTTTGTCTGTTTCGGAATATTTTCAGTTCTATTTTAATCTCCTATTCAAAATTCGTCAAAATTATTGTTAGTGACTTGTCATACTAAAATATTAAGAACCAGCTTGAAAACCCAGCGTTGCCTAGGGCACTCGTAGTTAATCCTGCCGTTTACCCGCGCTTAGTCGTAAATTACGATTTTAGCCATTTTTCCGTATTGAAAAAAATATAATTTCAAAACCAAGCTAAGCTCACATTTCAGTGGTTTTCCCAAGTTCCCCAATCAAAGTATGATGCAAGTCTGTCAAGGGGTTCATGAGTTATGATCGGAAATACTAAGACACAAACAGAGATTACGTCTTTATTTATATGTAAACCCAGCGTGGCCCTGGAAATTTATAGTTAGTCCCACCGTTTACCCGCCCCTTGTTGTGAATTGCAATTTTAGATATTTTTCCTGTTAAAAGTTGACCCACTCAACTTAGAATCTCAAAGCTAAACTAAGAACATTCCCGTGGGTCTCCCGAGTTCCCCAATCAAGATTTGAGGCAATTCGGCCCAGGAGTTCCTGAGTTATGATCGGACAAACAAACAAACAAACACCCAAACAGAGATTACAACTTTAAATATATAGATACCAGCCTTAGAGGGCGCTTCGCGCCCATCTTCTAAATTAATTGTGAACATCGTAAAACAAAACAAAAATAATTCGCGGATTTTCACAAAAAATTTCAAAATTTTAAAAATTCTAATGAAGATCGAATTTTGATGGAGACAAATATTTGAAATTTTGATCATTCATAAACCTTCCCTGGGGTCCCTAGATGTCCCACAAAAAATTTGGGCCCGATCGGTTCAGCCGTTTTGACGTTTATTGGATACAAACAGATAGACAGACAAACAAACAAACAAACAGACAGACAAGCCAAATTTATATATAGATAGATATAGATATAGCCCAACAAAAAGTAGTATATAGCAAACACGAAAAATCTGCATTTAATGAGTAAAATTGGGTTCTAACATTCACTAGACTTTAAACTAGGATCTCTTGTTTATTGTGGATTGTTCAGTTTCTATCTCCTCTATATATATTTCATATTATATCTACTCCAAGGTTTCCTGGACTGAACACCTGGTATTATATTCTGCACCAATTTTGGGATTAAGATACACGCGTTGTTTTTAATAAGTAGAAAGGGCCTGGTTAGAAAGTTAGGGATTTTTTCCCCTAACATTTATATTTTTTGCGTCTACTACTTAAACTTTTATACTTTTATATGTTTTAATATCAAGTTTTTACGCTTTTTTATAGATTTATAGAAATTAAATCATGAGTTTTTTCCCATTTTTTTTTTAGTTGATGAAGAATACTGTAAGAAATATATTGCAGTAAATGGGCAACCCCCATTCCCCCTCCTACCAGGTTTTAGTGCCCCCTAGCAGCCCAGAATGAATATAAAAAGTCTAGATTCCAGAAGGATTCGATGAATATAATTTATTTTTAAAGATAAAATCATGATGTCTCAATGGACACAGATCTGCACAAAAACCTCGTTTAACAATGTTTAATTGATATTTATAAATTACTTTAAACTCAAACCTTCACTTTAGTGACCATAATAATGGAGAATAGACGTTTGAGAACTTATTAAAAATGTTTACCTACACAGATCGGATTGAGGCTGGAGACTATGACGGAAAATTCATCTTAATCGGAACATTTGCAAACAAACATTTAGTATTATTTTGACGCCTGCACCCTGTAGATAATTCAAACTATAAATTCTGTTATTTCAGATATAACCTAAGTTTGATATTACTGTTTAGGAAAAATTTAAATATAAGGTTTCTTTTACTAAAAATTTAGGATAAAAGCTAAAATCATTCAAATAGATTATCAAGTACAATAGATGGCAACAGAGAAATGGACTAATAATACACGACGTCACAAGTGTCAAATATAACAGGGACAACGAATATTTCTCATATTAGTTCATAGTTGACATGTTTTCTAAGATTAAATAAAAAAGTTTAAAAACAGTAAATAAATAAGGAACACAAAATCTATTGTACTAGAATCTATTTGGATCTATTAATGTACTATTATAAATAAATATTAATGAGTATGTAAACAGTTTGCAATTTTACCGGAAACCTTCTGCATCAGCCGGACCATCGGCGCCGGAAATAGAATTGAAATAGGAAACAATTGACTGTAGACGCCATGTTCAGATTAGACGCCATCTTTAAATTAGGCGACGAACGTCTAATTAAATTGCCGGCTGCAGTAATCTCTTTATTTCGGAGAGGGCGCCACAAACTTGTCAATCTCCGAGCAATGATATTAAAGAATTGTTTCCATTGTTTAAAGGGAATTGTTCGGGAAAGATCAACACTCTTTTCACCTGGAGATAGATTTTGTAAAGAGAATTTTTATAAATATTTCTCTGCATTCCCCAAATTAAACTACGAAAACTGTTTTTTTTCTGGAATGGTACTGATAGATTTAACCCTATCACTGATGGGGGGGGGGGGTTCAACCCCCTGTGGATTTTTCTATATAACTTAAAAACGACTAACATAAGAACGCTTGAATTTTTTAAATTTTTAACATCATAGTTGTAAACAAATTTTTTTTGATGCATAGGGTAGGGTGGAGGATAGTCAAACGACGGTTTGGTGTTTCAAAAAAATCATAGTAACTTTTTCAATAATTAAGGTGCAGGGCTAGATTTTAAATATTTGAAAAGCCCTTGAAAAATAGACGTAACAACATTAAAATTTGTCAAAATTAAAAAAATATTTATTTTTGAACATTTTTCCAACATACTTTTAATGGGGTTTTATTTTTATTTCAATTAGCAGGTCTTAAAAAGTTTGACTAGGGGCACGAATCACACTCCCCTATCTCAACTCTAAGGGCAAAACCCTAGTAGGGGGGNACCAGCCTATATTAGACAAAAATAGCCCAGCTTGTGGTGTCACCCACTTTACAAAACATAGAAATACATTGGGACCCACGTACCATAAAACAGTAGAACAAGAATACGACTGTTAGACTCCAATTATAATTCTAAATGGTTAAAAAAACTTGAAACACAGGAAATGTTCAAAGTACACAGACCCATGTCATTTAATAGGTTAATTTCCCAGCTACTGGTATATCAATAGCAAATACACATAATGATTAACATCAGATTTAAATTGCAAACACTCCCTTTAAAGTTTAATTTGAAATTTGTCTTTTCAATAGTATTTTCTATTGTGAAAAGAATTTAAAAATACAACCATGTTTCTTCGAAATTGTAGTATTTGGTTCTACGATCATTAAACCTAGTATTCCAGTGGTCTTGTGCTTTAAACGTGTATTTAAATACCTATTTAACATTCCAGTATTACTCTGTTTCTTAATTTACCTCAGTGAAGGGTTAAATCCACGAATTGTTTATTTTTGGCTTTACGTATTTTAACATTAAAGGGATCGTATTTAGACAATTTCTTTGACTCATTAAGGAATTTTTATTATTTATCTCTGCTGTAGAAATTCGTTTAGGACACTTTTTTAATCCCCCCCCCCCCCCAATTTTCTTTTAGAGACAGAAATTGTTTTTTTTTCTCCTTAAAATATGTGTTTCTCAAACTCACTGTAAAACTGCTCATTAAAATTGGAAGTAATACTGAAGCAAGTTTGTTGTATTTATATGAAAAAACCAATATAAACATACAAAAATATGTTCTTTTACCTTTTTTATCAAATGTAACCTTTGAAACTGAATCTGAGCAGCGGTTGAGTATCATTGTGTTTCTATGATAGAACGTGTGGAAATTAATGAGTTATATTCACAAAAATTGTAGTTAAAATGTTTTGAATTAATTTATAAATGTAGAAAACGCCATAATAAATGTAGCTCTAAGTCTCTAAAGAAAACGTCTGTCCAACTAAATTCATGCTACAATGAAAAAATTTAAAATATAAAAAAATTGTTGCGACAAATAGACTTATTAAATGTGCCAAAAAATCTTTAAACATCTAGTTTTTAATATTTTTCCCTATAAATCAGAGAAAAATGTTACATTATGATGCCCCAAATATAGGTTCTTTGGTAATTTCAATATGTGTATCCAGGTTTGGAAAAGAAATTTTAAAAAAAATAATCCGTCTTGTATTTTTTCTACATTGTTTGATTTGAACGCGCGGTGCAGTGTGGGACTCGTCAATTATCAAAAATAAGGATATCTTTTTCAATCTTGATCAGACTAAAGTTTAAAGGGGTTCGTTGTAAATTGTAAATGTCACACATTTGAGCTATACAGTCTCTTTACAGTCTCTTTACAGTCTCTTTACAGTCTCTTTACAGTCTCTTTACAGTCTTTTTAGATGCAGGTTAGTTTGAAGAAATCTGGTTCCCTCTGTCTAGCCCCTACTTGTTGAAGAAATAACATGTGATTAAGATCTCAATCAAGAGAATTCCAACAAGACTGAAATTACTGTTAAAATGAATGATAAATGAAAACAATAATTAACATGTTCCTCAGCTGAGGCTCAGCTGAGGAACACCAAGAGATTAATGTCTTCTGCCAGATTTTCATATCTTTACTTTAACCCATCCTTTAACTTCATAATAGAGCTGATCAGTCTTTTTCACAAGAGCAACATCAAAAGCTTTGTCTCATCAAGAAAGAATAAGATTTCTATATTTAAAGATCTANACCACCTATTATTGAATTCCAGTGGTAGGTACTGCATCTAATAGCTGTGTTAATGGTTAGCGATGAATATATCAATCTTGATCATCTCAGCTAGACCATCCTTAGGCTTGCACTTGCAGCGTGCCCAAATAATCATTGGAATAAAATTGGAATTTAAGTGCGGCAGAAACTCGAGATTGCACTAATCCTGGGATTTCCAAAGTGTGGTCTTTATAGGCAATGACTTATTCAAAACAAATAACAATATAAATTAACAATTCCCAAAAAGGATAAGCCTTGTGAGACGTAAAGGAATGGGCATTATTTTGAGGTTCGTTTTTTTGCTTTGAAGAAGAGATGTTAGACAAATAGAGCAATCCAGCTTTTTAAATTTTTCCTTTTTTACATTTTTTACATTATTTCAGCCATCGTACAGCTGTATTTCAGATTCAACATGTACTCTCGTAATGCAGAGATGGGGCATTTTTGTACACACTGTATAAGTACAATGCATGTATGATGTACACGGAGAAATTTATTGATTGAATCATTACAAATTTTCCAGCAATTTGAGAGAAAGAAAATTACAGTTATTTTCCACGGAACCGAGCAGACCTAGTTGATCTTTCAACCCCCACACACGGACTTATGAGCCCTGGAACAACCCTCAAGTTCGGAACTCTTCAGACCCTAGACCCTATATAACCTTTTTTATTAATTTTATCCTTTAATCGCTTGACACATTTAGATCATAGTTTCAAGAATCAAACTTAACACTTGACACATTTAGATCATAGTTTCAAGAATCAAACTTAACACTTGACATATTATGATCATAGTTTCAAGAATCAAACTTAACACTTGACATATTATGGTTTCAAGAATCAAACTTAACACTTGACACATTTAGATCATAGTTTCAAGAATCAAACTTAACACTTGACATATTTTGATCATAGTTTCAAGAATTGAACTTGACCCTTTTTTGTCAGACGTAGACCTAAAATCTCTTGGGCTTGATATTTGCATATATAGTGATGGCCAAAAAACATTGGTTTTACTTCCGTCTGTTTTTTTAATTAAATTTGAATTTTATAATAAAATTTTTACTGATTTATTTATAAAAATGTGCACTAAGCATTTCCAAAAACATAATTATAATTTCTACAAGATAAAGAATCTTTTTGCACAAATTATCTGCTTTTTGAGTGAAAGAAATTGAGCCGCGGCTCAAACTTGGTTCGTTCCACTGAAAATTTTATTCAGTGTTTCGAGATCAAAATGGAATCGGTTTTTGACGGTTCAGCGACGCGGTTTGAATTCATTAAATTCGGCCTCTGCCTTCTTTGGAATATTGGGCATTCTGATCTATAGATTTTGATCTATAATTTCAAGAACCAAACTCGTCAGATTTCTTTTTAGATACTTTAAACCTTTTTTGTAGAAGACTTTTTATGCAGAGGTACCCATAAAATAGTGGATTCACTTTCATCTACTTTTCATTCAAGTTTAAAGGGTTTAAAGTGTTTTGGTTATCACTGTATGAGACCTATGAATATATTGATAAACATATTCAAGTGTTTAAAACTAGATAATTTTTTTACAACAAACTTCGTTGTATATAATACATTGCAAAAATGGGACTGTACTTACTGAAGACGACTTTGAATGGTAAAAGATAAGCCTCTAAGTATTAGCATGATACTAACAAACAACCAATAGAACAAGTGTCAGACAGCAAATTCGTAAAATGTGTCAACATGTGAAAGGATTACATTTATTGCTAAGGCATATACAGTGTTACCCATAAAAAGGATGAAACTTGATGACGACCTGACACTTGTAAAATGCGCTGATTTGACGGTTAACTTCAATATACTTTTTTAAGTAACGTTAATGATTTAAATGTGAAAGAAACAAGTTTACAGCAGCCGGGAACCATAAATATAAAAAATAACTCTTCACATTTCTGAAGTCTCATTCTTTGGTGAAAATTACCAAGTTTTCTTTACCGACAACATGCCGACAACTAAGTTTCTTGTTCTTTTTTTTACCGACAACTAAGTTTCTTGTTCTTTTTTTTTAAGGATAAGTATTAAGTATGAACGTTATCGGTAAGTATTACTTAGTAATATCCATGCTCGGATAAATCCATGGGATTTTTATAAAACTAAAAGTTATTCCAGGGTCCATTAATGTGCATAAGTGGGAGATTTCAATGCTTCGGCCTGAAAATGTTTCTAGGCAAGATTGAGCGCGGCGCCTGAGATTGCGCGCTTTGAGAGTTGGACCCCCCGCACATTCCATGATTCGGCCAAGCACATAATTTTTCCAGCTTAACTCTTATATCAATATAGGAGATTTCAATCTTCAACCTCAACATGCATTCAACTCAACAGGAGTTAAATTAAAGGTTATTTCTTGATTAGCATAGTATACAATACTAGGCGTCCGGGGCGCTTCGCGTCCATCTTTGATTTTAACTTTTAATTGTATATTAGGAATAGCCATCTTTACATGGAGGGTTACCTAAAAGTGCACTTACAGTCCCTTTAAAGTCACACAATCTTCATGTGAATTACGCTTTTAGTCAGATAGGTATCAGGGATAAATGTATATCTTCTGTTATGCTTATTGGGTCCCCTTGTATTTCCCTTTTAACTAATAATCAGCCTTTTCTATCGTTAGTTCTCTCTCCTGTCCTAACCCATCAATTTCATAGTTTACCTAATTACCCGTGGAGTTGAATAATGCACACGGAAGGAGAATATATAGATTATTTACAAGATAAATGAATCCTAGAGATAAGACAGAAGTTTGAGGGACAACCCTTCCGTTATAGATTCATATAGATAATGCAGNATCCGCCCATGGATCAGCTCCATATCAACCCAACCAACTACATTTGATAATTAACAACAATGGTGTCCTCGCAATAATATTTCCAAAATTAAAGGGTGGTCAAGTAAAAAAAAATAAAACAATTGGCAAAGGCACATATTTAATCTATTTAATGGTGATCATATTAAGTGCATCTGATGTTAGGTTGTTAAAAAACAAATAGTTTTACCAGTCGCTAGTGGTAGAGTACTTGAACGTGATTTACAGGATGAAAGAGGGTGGTTACAGGAGCAAAGGTGATTTACAGGATGAAAGAGGATGGTTACTGGAGCAAGAATGAAGCTCTAGCTCATATATCAACCAAACCTAACAAAGTTAGGATGTAAAATCTCCAGATTGCCATCTCCCAGCCACCTAGGTTCATTCGATAATTATATAAACATTCTCAAACCAGTTTCCTAATCAAGTGCCTTAAACACGAGAAGTCTTTCCATTTTTTCTAATTTTAGACGAGAAGTCTTTTTCAATCTTAGATGAGAAATCTTATATTTAAAAAGTCTTTGTCAGATATAAACGATTCTATGGCCAAATCAAGATCTCAGAATTGTTGAAAAATGTTACTAATCCAAATTTACGCTGAAAGAGAGAGTAGAATGCAAGAAGCATTTTGTAAATATTTGTATATGTTATCACTCATATATCCATATATTTGATATTTTTCTGTTTAATAGAAGTTTGAAAAAAAAGAAAATCAATTTATTAAGTGAATACGTTTATCAATATCTATATGGAAGATCTTTCCCGGAAGACTCTTTGGGGGAGGTTTGGAAGCCCTATGGGGACGCCCAATGCCGCAAAAAAGCTGTGCTGGGGATGTTGCCTGCCCTCCCTCCTAGTGCACTATGCATAATCACTGTACACTGTACAGCAGCGCTATGATTGCTGTATATGTATTTATTGAACTATTTTCACTATTCCTTAAGATCTAAGGTTCTTCTTTTCCATATCATAAAAAGCTTTGCTTTAGTTAGACCAAAATCTGTATCCAATCCGAAAACACAGGACCCTCTAAACTTATCTGATCAGTAATGTGGAAGATATTGTCGATTTTACAGGTTTAGAATTGTTTACATAGTTCTAATAATTCCTCCAAGTTTTATTGCAGTAAATCGCTTTTGTATGGAGAAACCACAATTGAAAATAATCAGTTCTCAATGGTTTAAACATTGATATCTCTATTTCATGTCGGAGGGTCACTTGAAATTACGTTTACAATAAAGAAATTTATAAATTATAGAGCATGTTTTAAATCTTTCAAGCTGTATTACAATACCAAATTACAATCATTAATGGAAAGATATTTTGTGTTGTTGATCCCCACATTCAAAAGTTCCCACAATGGATATCGAAATCGAGCACTGCAGATACGCACTATTTCACCTCAGGTCTCGCAGGAAACAGAAGACATTTTATTTAGATAAATTGACAAACATTACATTTATTTATTTTACTTTCAAAGGGACAACTCCCCAAAAGAGATTGAGAAAAAGCAATAGACATAAATATTTTATCGCCATGTTGTATATTTAAGCCGATGATTAAACTCTGATTGTCTTCCTGCCGACACCCAGTGATTTTCTTCTATTGAACAGGAAAGTTGTTAAGGGTAGGAAATGGTCCTAAATTAAAAAGATTTTTTAACCTTAAAGAGACTGTAAGCTTAATTTTGAAGAACTCTCTTGCCCATATTGAAATGACCGTTTTAGAATCCCCTTAAAAGCTTTGTCTGATAAAGAACGAATATTGTATCAATATTGGTAGTTTTGAAAAATGATATTTTTAATCGTGGTTGATCTAGTGACTTGCGCACTTTTATTACAAAAAAAGGAATCAGAATAAAGTATTTTTAAACCTGGGGAAATGACGATATTTCTAACAAGAGTGCTCTGATAAAGATTTTTATGTTACCGTTGTGAATCGGGCATTACCATCTTAGCAAGGAGGATCACTTGAAATAACGCTTACATCCCCTTTAAACAATTCACGGCGTCCAAAATGAAACATAGAAACACGGAAATTTGAAATTTTAAGATACTTTAAATTAATCTGCAGCCAAGGACTCCTTGGATTTATAAATATCCGCCATATTTGGAAAAAACTGATCTCACTGTTGAACATTCGAGTTTTTACCTCAAATATTTCTCTCTTATTCCGGCTCCGGCACAGCTTATCAGACTATAAAAAGTTATTTTTTATAATCCATAGCATAGTTTATATAATAACATTACATATAGAACACTAGATGTCGTCTTTTCAATATTGAGGATTTTTCGTTAACAATATCCCTGAGACAGAAGACCAAATAAGTTACCCGCATGCCGCGTTGAATTACTTGACATAGAAATAGCATGCGTACAATTCCTTTGGGCCTCTGCCTTAGGGTTATTGAATGAAAAACCGCTAAATCTTCTGTAAATCATTAAACTATGATCCATATATTAACATGGTTATAGTTACTACAATTTAAATGCTATTTCTTAATATGTCTTTCAACAATTAATGGGAAAATTATAGTTAGATATTTTGCACACCCCGTGCGGTAAAATGATATCCTCCTCCTTTTAAATACATGTTTGCGATATATCAACAGTAGCTATATTTAATATTATTATCTCACAGAGTGAAATATATCATAATTTTAATCAGCGGCAAACAATAAAAACAAAGAAATTAAGTCTAAATCTATATTTTACATAAAAAGTTTTAATAAATATTCATCCCATGACAAAATCAAGTAGATGTTGATGCATAGGTCCAAACGGAAACTTTGCGAGTTTGTCAATCATGAGGGTGATGGCATAGTTGCGGAGCTCGACAAGCTTCCTCATCTTGTACTCCACCTAGAGTAGGATACACGTGAGAAGGGGGTTAACCCAGTCCCCAGACTAACTTACTTTATAACAGTGGAGAGACGGTAGGTATCCTAGTAGCCAGTTATCTAAAGAAAAAATGCCAATATTATTAATTCACACAAATTGCAAGTCAAAGTAACAGTGACAGTCAATTGTACTTAATAAACATTTAATTTGCGAAAATGATTACAGAAAAAAGTCTCACAGCCAAGTTTGATTAAAAAGGCCTCACTATGAAAGTATAAAATATAGATTTAGACTCAAACTGAAAGATTCTTACCGCTCTTCTGCGTCGAGAAATGATAGTAGAGATCAGATCTTGCTCCGACTGAGCTGCTTGTTTAGCCTTCAGATCCATCTCAGCCTTCTTTCTGGAGAGGAGATCACCTACAGGTGTAACAGCAGCAGTGGTTGCTGGAGTATATCTGGGAGCTTGAGGAGTAGAGACAGGAGAGTCGGGGACAAAGCTTCCAATCTTGATATCAACAATATCCTCAGGGGACTGAAATAACGAGAAATCAGAACATAAGGCACTGGTATATTTCATGAACAGGAAACATTTCAACTTTTACCCGTTGTCTTTTTAATTATTTTTCCCAATTAAAAGAAAAAAAAACAAATTAAAATCTGAGAAATGGTTTCCAATAAATGCCAAACTACAACCCAAGTCAAACCCACAAGACCGAACTTGCGAATATTTTTTTTACTAACCACATTTGTTTGCATTTTAGTTGTTTCCATTCTAACACAAAATCAACCAAGGAACAAAAACAGAAACAGTATTACCAAGTCAATGTTTTAAGCGTTCGCAAGCTAGCCTAGTGACTGACCTCAAGAACGCTGTGTAGAGCAATAAATCCAAGAGGTCCAAGTTTGTTAGGAAGACCAAGAAGATACATCTTTACATTATCCTCAAGGGTGAATCCATCCTCGTCAGCGTTCAGCTTCACAGCCAAACCAGGAACACGGGCCAACTGAAAAACCATAATTTAAATTAATTTGAATCATGCAAATAACAATAGGGGTGTACATTTTCATGTTCATGAACTAATGAAGTTATATTCCCGGAATTGGAAGAGATTTTCACACAAAAATATTTCCCCCCTGAGGCTTCTGAAAAGCACACCCCTGACGCAAATAGTAAAAAGAGTTTGAGAAGAATCAACCCCCCCCCCCCCC
>NW_019397152.1:54953-56113 GCF_000591075.1 Eurytemora carolleeae
CCCCCTTAAATTCCCATATATACCTGAGAAATAGCTAAAACGGAGAAAAAGATAGACGCAGACAACATCCTCGAAATCTGAACAATTCGAACTTATATTAGCTTGAAAACAAACCTAAAAACAAACCTAACTTGGAAACCCAGCTTTACCCATAGTTTTCACTCTCAGGGTCTGTCCTAGTGAACGATTTCTGGACCTTAGTTAACAATCGTTAACGACGACCCTTCGTTAACGATAGTTAACAGAATTGTCAATAATTAAATTTTTTTCTTTCAAAAACGATTTTTTTTAAAAACAACGTATAAAAAACTGTCGCGAATCGTTTTAATAAAAATGATGTTTACAAAAACGATCGCTATTCGCTCTAAACGTTCAAAACGAATGGGTCGTTTTTAAAAACTATCGTTTTTTTCCGAAAACGAAACTAATCGTTTTTGAAAACGAAACAAAAACGATAGTTTACAAAAACGATTAACACTAGTTAGCAGATATTAACGTAATTAACGTAAAGCAAATTAGTTAAGAGGATCCCGGGTTGTTAAAATGTGAACTTTGTATAGATATGTGCCATTAAAAGACTGGATCAGGCAAGCCCCCGCCCCCCACACACACACGTCGGGCCTGGACTTAAAAATGCTAAAAATTCCATCTCACAATCATAAGGAACAAGTTAAAATCAAGAAACTATACAAAAATACAATTAAGATGGCAGATAATGTGCACCATAAAATATGAAACCATCTTAAACACAATCGAAACAAAACAGCTGCCTTTAAAACACACAAACAAGATCAAACAAATGATTACTCACTTAATAGACACAAGTTGAAGGTGAGTATTGAACTGATTCTGTTCGGATATTTTCTGAAAGTTTACTGTTTACAAACAAAAACCGGTTTCATATATACAACAGGAACCCAACAAATAAATCGCCGGAAACATATTTGTGTTGTCTATTTAAGAATGAAATCAATATGATTTGAGCACCGACAAAAATCAAATAAGCTTTTACCATTTTATTTATTATTGAAAACATAAGCTTTACGGTAAATAGGAATTGAAACTGAAAAATAAAAGAAACTAATTGGAATATAATATTCAGTATTCTATCAACGGGTTAATGCATGTGGGAGGGGGTCGTTTTGTATTCGGGGGAGAGG
>NW_019397152.1:56330-60280 GCF_000591075.1 Eurytemora carolleeae
TGTATCCCTGTATCCCTGTATCCCTGTATCCCTGTATCCCTGTATCCCTGTATCCCTGTATCCATGTATCCCTGTATCCCTGTATCCCTGTATCCCTGTATCCCTGTATCCCTGTATCTCTGAATCCCTATATCCCTGTATCCCTGTATCCCTGTATCCTTGTATCCTTATATCCCTGTATCCCTGTGTCCCTGGGTCCAGCTGTGTATTGTATAAGCTGTAAGATGACGGACACGCCTATTGACTATATTGCCAATTAACCATTGGTGACACACCCCCAACCACTGAAGCTAATCCAACTTCTAGTTAGAATAATGGGTCTACACCACGGGGTATAGAGTGCAAGTAGGTGTGACAACTTATTCTAATATAAACACAATAAATAAAACTTCTCCATGCTTTTAAAATCTTGAAAATTAATCTGAAAATGTAATAGTTTAAAAGTATATATATAGTTTTTATAGTGGAAACCTTATTTTTGCCTCAACTTTGTTCCCATGGGATTAGAAATGCTGCATGCCGATTAAGATGCTTTAAATTAAATTTTTATTAATAAATTAATTGAGTTTTTGCCAAAAACTCTAATTTTCGAATCCATATATCAATTGATCAAATATGGTTGGTTCCTCTTATTTTTTTTTAGCTTTTTTGAAGACCATATGCCATAAGGAAAAGGATAGCACAAGTTTTGCAATGAAATTTTTGCAAATTATTTTCATACAACCTGTCAAAATTAATCTTCACATTTTTAATTTTTCTTAATTAAACATTAGGCTATTCAAAGTTTTGCACAATTTTTTGCATATTTGAAATTTCATGGTCAAGGCCTTTTCAAATATGTATATTTTTTGGAAATCATTTTTTTGCAATCATTTTTACTATATATAACTGGGTTTTGCCAAAAAAAATCAATCTTTCCAAATTTGCAATTTTTTGCACATTCTAAAAGTAGAGCATAAGAGCTTTCCAATGATTTTTCATAAAAAAATCATAAATAAAAAAATTGATAACGAAATTGAAAATAATTTTAAAACAGAAAAAGAGGGATAACTTCATCAGTTTTGAATGAGGGGTCACTTGAAAATACATCTACAAGCCTCTTTGAACATATTTCTCTTTGGACTATATTAAATTAATTTGATTCTTATTTAGTTAAAGAGATACAACAAAAACCATCAATAGAATACAAAATAGACCTTAAAAGATTACATTAGCACTCAATAGTGTGTCTTAGAGTAGTTGGAATAGTTTCGAGCTTTCGATACTTTAACTATTTTACATGGAAGTCCAATTTGTGACACGTGTCTAAAGTATTAGAGAACGTGGCTGGTATATTACAGAACGCGGCAAAAGTCGAGGCTGAAGCCCAGCCACCGTAACCTAGTGCGCGGCCTCACCCCAGCTTCAGCTTCCGGTTTGCCACGTGGACGGAGTGATTCTACTTCCGGTGATGTCGACACTCATTGTGTGGCTGAAGACAAACTACGGTTGTGAGTCTCGAATGAGCAGGATATAGTGTTCCTAGGACTATACTAGTCAGTCAGCCAGCTAATTTGCACATATAGATAATAATAGAACACCATTATGTGTACACAAGGTCAAAGATAAAATGTACGGTGTACATAAAACGAAATGTACAGGCTGAACACAATATAAATGGTCATTGTCTTATGTGTACATTACAAGATGGAAATATCTAAAGAATAGAAAACCCGAGAGAAATCCTTTATACAAATAATATTCCGATTTTGAAGGAAAAAAGTTCGTGGATTTGTACCAAAAGCATTACAATTTCTTTCGGTTACAAAAAGACCTGATATTCATTAGTGTGCCAAAATGGTAAATTATAAAATAAAAACTTTCTTTACTGTTAAGTGTCTTTAAACAACTATTATTAATGAATAGTTGAAAAAAATATACATGTTACAAATTTTGTAAACGGAAATAAAATACAGGGAATCCCAGAAGACTGTAATAGAGAGAGACGACTTCAAGACCGAA
Organism: Eurytemora carolleeae; assembly: GCF_000591075.1. Taxonomy (NCBI): domain Eukaryota; kingdom Metazoa; phylum Arthropoda; class Copepoda; order Calanoida; family Temoridae; genus Eurytemora; species Eurytemora carolleeae. Next base: position 58,332 of record NW_019397152.1, read on the forward strand.
AGTATGACTTTAAATATTCCCATAAGCATGAAACACATCCCTTGTGTAGTGTAAGCAGTCCAATTTTACTCAATAAGAGATCTAATAAGTTACTACTGAAACTATTTGCGTTGTAACAAGATCAAATACACTTAAATATTGCTGTACTGTCGTCTTCCTATTCTACAGTTTTCTGGTTTTTACTGCACGAATATGCATGCACAGTGAGCACATATATGACTCAAAACCACACAAATATTGGCTAAAATACACTTTAGTCGGTAGCAATCAATGCAAGAAAGTACTGCCCCCCCCCACAATAAACCACCAAGATGGGCTTATATTTCAAGTGAACCCCTTTTATTTAGGGCATGTCCGATTCACAACTTTGCCCTGAAACCTTAATCTGAGTATCAGTGAGGAAGGTAAAGTCACTTTTTTAAATTCTATTTATTTCTTCATGTCTCTGAAGCATAAATGCGCACGTCAAAATGAAAAAAGGTTTAAAAGGTACTGTTGTGAATCTGATATGCTAATGCTATCCTCTATAAATTGAGATTCACTTGAAATCCCGCCAGTATTGGCATAAGCACATAATAACCCACGTAAAACTAGATTTAGCTTAATATGTCCTATAACTTTAATAGAAGAACTTCATATTACGTGTAATAGGCTTGTCATTCAAAATCCTCCGAACAAAGTTTTGGGGTTTCCAAAAAAGTACAAATTTGAAAATGCGAAAATATTTCAATTAATGGGGGAAATGGGTTAGAAATTGAAGGTTCGCTGGCCATTAAACAAGGACATCTGAATCACCGTGAACCAAGAAGATACTCTTTGAAGATGAGCCGACAATGGATAATCTGAGATAGTCTCGGTCGGAGACATTTTAAATCTTTTCAATTTCTTGATTCAATTCAGAATACCTCAAGGTAGATAAATCAAAATTAGCTCCACCCCCCCCCCCCCTCCCTCCTCTTCTCTCACTTTCAATTATATGTTTCTTATTCAATTCCTCATTTTTTCATTTTTTCCCCCAAGTCATCTCTGTCTCTCTCTCATTTTTATTTTCATCTTGCTTCCTGAATTGAATAAATAGTGCGTATGGAATTAACTAAGCTATAGCTATCCTTATAAAAACAAAAACTTGAGAGGTTAAACACTATCAAGTGATTCATAATTTAAATTTGTTCATACCACCATTTCATGAAAAATTAACTACAACCTGCTACAATGTTTTAAATCTAAGCAAAAAGTTTAAAATAGAACTTTCCAAAAATATGCATTAAATGTGTGAAAATGGGTGGCAAAGTTCAGACTAACCGTGATATGCGCCATTTTAGTGCAAAAATTATAATTTCACCGTTGCTTATCAGATACTGCAGCAGAGTTTTTTTGGGTTAAAAAAGTGTATTTTCCGATAAAATTAAAATGTTTTCAACATTTGTCAAAGAAAGGTTTCGTGTTAGATTTGAAAGTTTTAACACACTTTTATATTTATACAATCCCCCCTCTTCTCCATAGCATGTGAAGTGTACACAATTAAACATTATATAAAAGCCGTACAATTCATCTTGTTTAAATTTAATTATAAATACTGACTCCCCTTTAAACCATTTACATTGAACAGGGTTGCATTGACAATTTTTAAACATTTTTATTTAAAAAATTGAAAATTTGGAAGACAGTTAGAATTTTTTATATTTTAATAAGTTTGTCCACCCCTGTCAGCTGATGAAAGTGTTGATAATTAAAATAATTCCCGATCTTATTATGATAAGAGTTGGCAAAGCCTAATTTTCGCACGCACCGCAGTAAAATAACAATATATCACGTGACTTCCTTTAAACATGGCATGACGCGTCAATTATTCATTGCACACTGATACAGAGGTATATTATATGTGCTAAATAGAAGCTTGATGACCAAGGGCGTATACAGGGGGGGGGGGGTGGGGGGCAGTGCCCCCC
>NW_019397152.1:60343-69788 GCF_000591075.1 Eurytemora carolleeae
GACATAGAGCCGAAAAAAATAGTATGGGGGGGGGAGGTTAGTTCCTCCCGTAATCTTTTAAAGTTTCCTCTTTTGAGGAATATGGTAAAAAAATTAAGAAAAAAATATTTATAAAAATATTTTAGCATTTGTTTATATATCCGTTAGCTCGTTTTTAGGTTTAATGTTTAGGCCAGAAGCTTAATACATTATTTACATTAGATTTTTTTTGCAAATTTTTAATAAAATACAGGTGGATAAAGTATACATGTTTTTTGACAGTAAAAACCGTTTTTATTTAAGTTGAAAATCCCATAAGGGTGTGGGAGGGGGTCTTCCCCCATTCAGGATAGTCTGGTACTCCTAGAACAAGGGGAGTAGTCGGTGGAGGTCTGGTATAGTATACTAGAGAAAGATCTAATTTTCTGACAAACCTTGAACATGAATATAACACGAAACAATACCCCACTACTACACACACACACACACTTGCTCTAACATACACAGTACACACATTAAACCATATTAACATCCATTTATTTATTGGTTTAATCATAATTGTATTACAAATTTTAAAGCCATTAAATCTCACACCCACGATCTCAGTGCTGAGTTTCTTTGGCAACATTTTCTTTTTCATTCATATCTTGATTTTTCATTAGTTTTACATCAACTCTTTTTCTGATTTCTAATCTCATACAGTTCCATGATCTACTTTTCCACTTTTCCTTCCCTTTCAGGAGTCCATGTTTCCTTACTTTGTCACATGTCATGTCCTCTTATAAATATTTCCTTTCTCAATCCAGCTTCCATTTTTTTTGCTTCTGAAGGTCCACTTCAAAATTTACAACTACAATTGACAATACAACTATTCATAACTTCGCATTTTCTCTTCTAAATAGTATATTTACTCCTCCATTCCCTTCCTTCCCTTCTCAAGGTACTAACATTGCTTGCTCTTACTTTAATTTTCATTTCGTCCTTTCATTCTTCTTCTTTTTATCAATTTTTCCTTTTCTTTCATTTGAGACATTTTTGTTTTTCTTTTCTTTTCATTTGTTTAATTACTTGCTCTACACTTTGTCCTGCACTCTAAACTAACTAGATGTATAGTTTATACTACAGGGTGTCCCAAGAAACAAGAAGGAATCAAGTAATTACATTTTTTTTAAATAAATTTTTTTATTTAGTATAGTGATGACTACTAAGAAAGCTGTAATCGTCTGATACAGTTTAGAATTATACAAACAAACAAACAGACAAGCCAAATTTCTATATAGATAATGACTTTTGGTCCCTCAATTCCCATATTTATTGGGACACTCTGTATACTGCTGAGTCCTGGTATGGAGTATATAAAACCATGAAAGTCAGATATGCATTCCCGAATATAACATTATATACTTGGTTAGGCAATATAAACAGATAAACTGGGTTTAACTGCATACCACCTGGCAATTTAATTAGGAATGGTAGAAAGAACACGATTCAATTTTATCCTCTAAGGTTTTAATTCAAAGTTTTGTTCTTACTTTTCAGAGTACATTTGAGAATATTGAAACCTTTATATCGTGTATTATGCAGAGTACATATGGATACTTGGAGAGTATTGAACACTGTATATTTTGTAGTGTATAGAGTACATGGATACCAGGAGAATATTGTACAGTACATAGATACCTGGAGTGGGTTTAAAACCTGAATATTGTGTAGTATATAGAGTACATGGATATTCCTAAAATGGGTTTGAAACCTGAATATTGTGTAGTATATAATGTACATGGATACTTGANATTGCTGCTGTGTGTCAAACTTTAACTGAAGTTGCACATTTTCAGAAAGTTGTTTGCGGATTTTTGTAAAAATTTTACTGGATTGTCATGTTGTCATGTTGGTTGTCATGTTTTTTTCTCTCTCTTTAATATTTTTATTTCTCTTTGAAATACATTGTCTAGGCATTCAATGCACTCTTATGTTATTTAGGCATAATGTTATCCAGGCATTCATGAATCTAGGCATTGTGTTCTCTAGGCATTATGTTATCAAGGCATTATGAACTAGGCATTCAAAAATCTAGGCATAATGTTATCTAGGCATTCAGAAATCTAGACATAATGTTGTCTAGGCATTCATGAATCTAGGCATAGTGAACTAGGCATTCACGAACTAGGCATTCGGGAACTAGGCATAGTGTTACTGAGCCGGTTATATAGCATAAATATGTGAAGTACACCTGCAGTATGGAAACAGTACAACAAAATGGCCGTTTTACACTTTTTTTTAGTAAATTCCCGTCTTATATATATTCTATTCTCTATGATTTGAAACCTGAATATTGTGTATTATATAAAGTACATGGATACTTGAAGTGGGTTTGAAACCTGAATATTGTGTAGTATATAATGTACATGGATACCTGAAGTGGGTTTGAAACCTGAATATTGTGTAGTATATAGAGTACATAGATACCTGAAGTGGGTTTGAAACCTGAATATTGTGAAGTATATGGAGTACATGGATGCTTGAAGTGGGTTTGAAACCTGAATATTGTGTGTAGTATATAGAGTACATAGATACCTGAAGTGGGTTTGAAACCTGAATATTGTGTAGTATATAATGTACATGGATACCTGAAGTAGGTTTGAAACCTGAATATTGTGTAGTATATAGAGTACATAGATACCTGAAGTGGGGTTGAAACCTGAATATTGTGAAGTATATGGAGTACATGGACACTTGAAGTGGGTTTGAAACCTGAATATTGTGTGTGTAGTATATAGAGTACATAGATACCTGAAGTGGGTTTGAAACCTGAATATTGTGAAGTATACGGAGTACATGGATACTTGAAATGGGTTTGAAACCTGAATATTGTGTGTGTAGTATATAGAGTACATGGATACCTGAAGTGGGTTTGAAACCTGAAACTAAACCAACAAGATGAAATAATCCCTGTCTGTATAATATTTAGGCCTATTTGGTGATCTTAAACAAATTTGTTTTAGCTCTTCAACGAAGACCTTGGGCGCAGGGATGAAATTAGAAGATGTTTACACTGTCCAGTGGGAGAAGGTGGGTGAAGCAAGAGGGGTATTTAGCAGCGTAAACCATCAAATTACGTAAGAAGGAGATAAATAATAAGTAAATATTTTTTTATTTATTTAAGTTATGAAGACTTGGCTGTTCAGCTTCTCCCTTTATTGACAAAATAACATAATATCATGGTTGTTTCATTCAGTTTCCTTATTCTTTACTTTGGCTTAAAAACCAAGTTTAAGACACCTTCTCTTCTAAAAAAAAGTCGCACCATTCATAAAGTATCCCTTTAGTTTGCTGTTTTCTGTTTTATAACCCCCCCCCCCCATTCCACTTGGCGAAGAAAGCTAGATTGCAAAGAAATTAGAGATATAAGTAAAAAGCAGAAAGATTGTACAAAAATTGAAAAAATGAAGCAAAAAAAAGAATGGGTAAATGGAATACAATTTAATAATTTCATAATGTAAAGAAAAGTAGAAAACAAAATAATATTACGAAAGGTGAAAATGGGGCCCAGGATTAGACTTTAAATGGAAAAAAATAAGTGGGGAGGGGGAGAAATAAGATCGTTTCTATAAATGTAGCTGGGATAGAACAAGGGGGATTGGAAAGGGAAGGGGGGAATTGTGGGGGGGGGGGATAATTGATGCAAACATATCAATTGCAGGGTATACGTTGTACTAGAGAGACACTGACAGATTGTAAAGTTGATGAGATACTAGAGATCCTAGTTACATCAATTAGGTTTCATTGACATGTATCAGTAAATATGGAAACAATATTAAAATCAATTATTCTATATTCTCGAGACTAGAGCTGGCCACGTCTAGAGTTATTTAATTACGTTCGTTAAACTGTTTATTTTTGTTCTATCTGTTTTCTATTGTATTCCAAACTTTTATAAAAATTGATATCCCATTTTTTCTTTGTAAAAAAATGTATTTCCATATTTAAATATTTTTTAGCCTAAAATAATAAATCTGGAGAAAACAAATTATTTTCGTGCAAAACAACGCTTATTCCATTTTTTTACTCACTCTGTACATTCGTTAAGATCTTTTGATTTACTAAGCATTCGTTTTCGTTTATTGTCGTTTGAATCGTTTTTTTTGTTTTGATTGTAATTCTCATGGGTTTTTTTCTGTCGTTAAGAATAATTTGTTGTCCAGATCGATGTCCAGCTCTATTCAAGACTGGAGCTAGATTCGAGAGCCATTCAATTCTATTCAATTACTGCCATTCACAATTCAGAGGAATAATAATTGAAAAATCTATATTTATTCATCAATAAATAGATATATAAATAGATATCATGATTACATGCACGCTATTTCATATTGCCCCCCCCCCCTCCCNTCTATAGTTTGTTAAATTCTCTACTCCAATTCCTTTCTATAGTTTGTTAAATTCTCTACTCCAATTCCTCTCTATAGTTTGTTAAATTCTCTACTCCAATTCCTTTCTATAGTTTGTTAAATTCTCTACTCCAATTCCAGAAACCCGCGGTTTCCAATACGGGGTTTCAGAACGTAACATTGACTTGTAAGGCCATGGAGCTTAAGCCGTGATTAAAAAGAGAAAATCCCATGATGTCTAAATGATGTCTAAATAAGTTTAAGCTGAGTCTATTGGATGAATTTTACAAGAAAACCGTCTGTTCAGTGGGAGTGGAAAGATTTATTGTATGCTGGGCGCTGCTGCCCACCAGCCCTAACAGTATAAATTATACCTACACTCTTACCATACATTCAATAGATTTGGTCTATTTACAACAGGCTTTCTTATATAAAAAGAGAAAAACAAAAACTTATTTTTGTTATTTGAAAAAACAAATGGTGGTTTGTAAATTTGATGAAAAAACTATTTCCTATAAACCATAAATTTTTGTTCTTTGCTGTTGTTTTCACATCTAATTTGTCATTGAACGACAAATCCTACGATTGTTTATTTTAACACAGGTCAGATTCTTTGAGCCATTTTGATTTTTTATGCTCTTCATGGTTAAAATGCCAAAAAGTGTTACATTATTCCCTGATACGGCAGTAACCTTTTATTAGATAAAGAAAGGAGTTTTAATTTCTTGTTTTGTCTAACCTATTAACTTTACGAAAACCAAACCAAAGACAAATTGTAAGTACCAGGGTACAATGTCTAACGTACTGCATAACACCCCAGCGAAAAAATTACATCAAACCTTGACTATGATATATCCATTCTATTATATATCCATATGATCTAACCTACATGCTTTTAAAATTTTATTCTATATTTTTTATTTTTACATATTTTATTTTGTTCTGAATTATCATAACAGTAATAACTATAGCAAATAAAGAGGAAATTATGTTGTACATTGTTCATATTGCTAAATGTGCCAGTATTAAATACGTAAATCTTGTATTGCCACTAACCCATTCAATGTACGTATACATATATATAAATATATATAACTCCTTCATACACATATTGTGATTGTTTAACTACGTTATATATAACAGCGCATAACTTGTAATTACGCTGTTAATGACCCAATTATAATCTGAATTAAGAAATAAACCTCTAGTTTATAAAGTAACTCTGTATACTGCGAGAGAGTAATCGTTCCTGTTTTGATAAACAGGTAGGATCGTCCCTGTTAATTTGGGATCAATATATAGCTTGTTTGATAGCTAGGCTTGTGTCCCTGTGTGACATTTAGAGCACTGGATTCTCCCCATTATTTGGGATCGATATATAGCTTGTTTGATAGGGCTAGGCTTGTGTCCCTGTGTTGTATTTAGAGCACTGGATCGTCTCTATCAATTGGGATCGATACATAGCTTGTTTGATAGCTAGGCTTGTGTTCCTGTTTGGCATGTAGAGCACTGGATCTTCCCTATCAATTGTGATCGATATATAGCTTGTTCAATAGCTGGGCTTATGTTCCTGTGTGGCATTTAGGGCAATAACTTCAACTTTTATTATAGCTTTAATCTGCAAGCATTTTGTGGATATTTATTAAACAACGAAAATAATAATTGAATTTTCCTGTTTATGTTAAGGTTAAAAAAAATTGATTTTTTTCTTTTTAATTCTGAATTTTTTTCCGAGGTTTTAAAATATTATGGGCAACGCCGAGCAATTCAGCTAGTATGACATATTAAAGAATAATTAGCGTTTCCAATAAAATGCTAATTTATACAATCAAACTTAGACAGGGAACAAGTCCCAGATAGAAAATGTCGAGTCTACACACTTCATTTAATTTTCCCAGGGTATAAATTCAAAAATGATTCGATACAGTACTCAAGGATACAGCAATTCACTTGTATTTAGGGATACAAGAATACAGTACTCAAAGATGCAAAATAAAGTCCCAAAGATACAGAATAGAGTATTCAAAGATACAGAATAAAGTCTCTAAGATACAGAATACAGTCTCAAAGATACAGAATACAGTACTCAAAGATACAGAATAGAGTACTCAAAGATACAGAATACAGTCTCAAAGATACAGAATACAGTTCACTCAAAGATGTAGAATACAGTCTCAAAGATACAAAATATAGTACTCAGGAGAATTAACTCCACTTTTGTGATTTCTCGATTTTTTTCTGATCTATAAAATCATTTACTTGTTTGCGAAATAGTTCATATTTGCTCCACTGTGCTATATATTTTCTCCAGTGTGCTGCATATTTGCTCCACTGTGCAATATATTTGCTCCACTGTGCTATATATTTGCTCCACTGTGCTATATATTTGCTCCACTGTGCTATACATTTCCTCCACTGTGCTATATATTTGCTCCACTGTGCTATATATTTGCTCCACTGTGCTATATATTTGCTCCACTGTGCTATACATTTCCTCCACTGTGCTATATATTTGCTCCACTGTGCTATATATTTGCTCCACTGTGCTATATATTTGCTCCACTGTGCTATACATTTCCTCCACTGTGCTATATATTTGCTCCACTGTGCTATAAATTTCCTCCACTGTGCTACATATTTGCTCCACTGGAGTTGGGTTTGGGATTCGTTACGTGGAAGCAGGAGTAGAATTTAGAATTCTATACTTCAATCTTCTAGTTTGAATCTGTGCTGGAGAATTTAGGATTCGGTACTTCAATCTTCTAGTTTGAATCAGTGCTGGATAATTTAGGATTCGGTACTTCAATCGTCTAGTTTGAACTAGTGCTGGATAATTTAGGATTTGGTACTTTAATCTTCTAGTTTGAACCAGTCCTGGAGAATTTAGGATTTGGTACTTAAATCTTCTAGTTTGAACCAGTGTTGGATAATTTAGGATTCGGTACTTTAATCTGCTAGTTTGAACCAGTGCTGGAGAATTTAGGATTCGGTACTTTAATCTTCTAGTTTGAACCAGTGCTGGATAATTTAGGATTTGGTACTTTAATCTTCTAGTTTGAACCAGTCCTGGAGAATTTAGGATTTGGTACTTAAATCTTCTAGTTTGAACCAGTGTTGGATAATTTAGGATTCGGTACTTTAATCTGCTAGTTTGAACCAGTGCTGGAGAATTTAGGATTCGGTACTTTAATCTTCTAGTTTTAATCTGTGCTGGATAATTTAGGATTCGTACTTTAATCTTCTAGTTTGAATCAGTGCTGGATAATTTAGGATTCGTTACTTTAATCTTCTAGTTTGAATCTGTGCTGGAGAATTTAGGATTCGTACTTTAATCTTCTAGTTTGAATCAGNAGGAAGGGAAGGAAGGGAAGGGGGTGGTGGAAAGGAAGGTAATAAAAGTTTCTGTGTTTGAATTGTAACCTCTATCAGTAATTGTGAGGTTGGATCAATTTTCTGATAAGAAAGTCTTCCCCTGGACTCCAGGGTTTATCCGTCCTCTCCAATCCACCCCGCCGAGTCTTAAACCTAGCTCTAGGTACACAATATACCCTGTATATATCCAACCCTGTATTCTGGACAACCCAAGGGACCAATAATTTGTGTAATCTACAAATGAGACGATTGTATACATACGGGTCTACCACCCCCCCTGGCCGTAATAAACGCAAAATGCAAACTGCAAAAACCTTAATAATGTTAATTAACTCTCTTTTAAAAAAATTGCTACGTATTTTTACTTTATAAAATTGAAAATGATGTGTCCTAAATAAAAGAAATCATAATTACGCACGTTTAATTTGCCCTGTTTACTGGGTCAAGTCAAATTATTCTAAAGTGTAAAGGCTCGGAAGCGTATATCAGCAATTTGTCAATTACTCCTTTTAAACCAAACAAGATCGTTGTGTTTCTAAAATACATTTATCTATGGTTAGACAAAAATTATTTTGGTATAATATGTAAACCGATTTTTTATCGTTCATAAACCTTCCCTGGGGTCCCGTGAGGTCCCACGCAAAATTTGGGCCAGATCGGTGCAAACGTGTTGACGTTCACTCCAAACTAACCAGAGTGAGAAACATTCGGTATTTTGTATTTGAAATGAAACGTGCTTTGGTCAATAACTCAACAATCTTTAAACTTACAGATTTGTTTAATTATACTTTTTCATTCAAAATGTATATACCGACAAAAAAGTATTTAAGAAAAAAGGTTAACAAATTATGTTTAATGGGTCAAATTGTGATCGACAGTTACAGCTTTCTGAAATTTTGACAGAACCGTTAAATCCACGTGCGTTTATTGGATACAAACAGACAGACGAGCAAAGTATATATAGATATATATATATATTTGACTACTGGTATTAGATATATATTATTAAAACATAATTAATACAGTGAGACCTATTAAACTGTTTAAAGAAGCATCACTGCTATGACTCAAGTTAGGACTTTAAATAGTCCAGAGTCTGAAGTTTAAAGAATTTGAGCCGCGGCTTAAATTTGCGATGCGGCTCAAATATGGTTGGTTCCAATTAAAATTGTATTCAATGTTTCAAGATTTAAGCCGGCGCTCAATTGAAACCGGTTTTTTGCGGATTTGAGACGCGGCTCAAATTCATTAAATTCGGACTCGAAGAACATTAACTACACCAACTGTTTGCAGTGTGCAGTTGACAAAGATTTGTTTCACCTTATAGTTTAGTTTTCGTACTACTGGTAACACTTTATGCTTGACAACTTCACCAGAAACATGATTGCTTTATATCGTCTTCATATTCCACAGTGTTATGGGCAAATAGAATAGAATATAAATTAGAGTGGAATTTAGACAATCCTTCGGTATGAATTTTTTCAGTCCCTTTTAGCCTGAAAGGGAGTTCAAAGTGTACAAATTATGTAAATGTTCACAAATTATATGCAGTAGAGTACATTAATACAGTATGTTCCCTAGACTATTCATTTCAATTTCGAATTTTTTAAAGTTGTTAAATAAACTTTACAATAAATTAGGTGAATAAAAACATCATTTGATTTATAGTTATAACGGAAAATCATCGTTTGTAAAGTGAAAGG
>NW_019397152.1:70065-89132 GCF_000591075.1 Eurytemora carolleeae
TCTGAAAGCTAGGGGGTGGGGGTATCATCAACTGAATATGGGAATTAATGATAGAAGATAATGTAAATAATATTCATGCGACTGGAGGGCGGAAAGTAAACACACTTCTTGATAGATATGTAAACAAACATTCTACTGCAACAATTGAATATCATGTGCAAATAGCATCATAAAAAAGCCAGAGATTTTTCTCTTTGTCCCATGAATTCTGTCTAGTTTGTAGTGTTGCAGAGCTAGAAAATATTATCATAAAATAGTTCATGAGAAAATAATAACAATCAAAACAGCATTTATCGTAGTTTTTTGTCTACAAACATTTTTTCCATTTTATCTCATTTGCACGTTTTTTTGTTGCAAAAATCACTTACATAATTAGTGTAACACATCTATTAAAGTTATTTTACCAAAAAATTAATATATTTCCTTACACGTTTGTAGTCTGTACAATTTATACATGCTACAATGTATACACGTTTGTAGTCTGTACAATGTATACATGCTACGCCCTGAACTGTAAAAATTACAAATCAAACAATATTTTTATGTTAGAACATACGTCGCCCATGCAACAATAGTTTTATACAAAAAGGGCGCAAACCTTCAAACCTCAAATATTTTCAAACTTCTAGCTCTACCTATCCATCTAGCTCTACCTATCCATGTAGCCCTATTCCTATGTTCAGGGGGGTGGACAAAATTCCACCCACTCTCTGCTATTTTTTGACAAAACTCAAAACGTGTTGGTAGCAGAATATATACTTCTTCTTTTCTTATCCTTTCCTTATCATTCACTTTAGGCTTCACATGTCAAGGCTTTTACGCCTGCCGCCTGATTCCTAACTTTTCACTTGTTAGGTATACTGTCTTAATTTTAAGGCAATAAATATTTAAAAGAGTTTTTTTGGAAAGATATGCATGAACAAACCAAAAAAAATCATAAAATATCGTTTAATTATTCTAAACCATGTTGTGTCTCTAGCGCAGATTTTGAAGGCAGAGAAGATAAAAATCTAGATTTGTAAACAGGTGTGCAGTATTTTACTAATAATTCAGGGGTATTCATTTCATGATCAACCATGCAATATTCAGATTTAACATAAGAAAAGTCCAAAGCATGAAATCAATTAATATGTATAAATATCAAATATTGTCCATGAGTACACCCCTGTATATAGATAACCGGTGTTGAGAGTCTACTATATATCAACAGGGGTCCAAGATACCATCTAGATTCTATATAACGAATATTTCTCTATCTACTACTCCCCTATTTACAACCCTCTCCCCCTCAACCTCCTCAACCTACCAAAATAGTACTTATCAAGGTAGTACCGACCAAAGTAGTATGGACCAAGGTAGTACCGACCATGGTAGTACCGACCAAGGTAATACTGACTAAGGTATACTGACCAAGGTAGTATGGACCAAGGTAGTACCGACCAAGGTAGTACCGACCAAGGTAGTATGGACCAAGGTAGTACCCACCAAGGTAGTACAGACCAATGTAGTACCGACCAAGGTAGTACTGACCAAGGTTGTACTAACCAAGGTTGTATTGATGAAGGTAGTACCGACCAGGACCAAGTTAGTACCGACCAAGATAGTACCGACCACTATGGGAATTTTAAAGTACTGATCCAATTTTGAAAAGATTAGGTCCCTGCAGTTCTATACTTTGGTGATCATGAAAAGAGTAGGTCCCTGCAGTTCTATACTTTGGTGATCATGAACAACTGTGACATGACTTTATTCTAATTTTTAAATTTAAAACTAAACATTTACTGTACACTTACTTGAAACATATCAAAATATAGATAAATGTTAAAACATGTTTCAAAATGGATGAACCATTGAGCAAATAATAAATTTTTTACATGTTGGTGATAAGATATATATGCCATCCCATTAACAAGACAAACACGGTGGAATTGAACTAGGTGAATTATTGAAATACAGCCAATCATGGGGCGGGACTAATCCCAGTACATTATTAGGATAGGGTGGGCTGGTGTGAATTTAGCAGATCATTCTCAATTCCCGAGTTTGTGATGCTTTTGTACCTGAGTTAGGCAGCAACTAGTTCACCTTTAAATAATATTAATTTGTATACCCTATGATTAATCAAGTTCAAAAATAAGATATTTTTCTCTGTGTGCATGCTCAGATCATGTTTGTTTAGGTTGCCAAGTGATAACTTTGTTACCAAGGACAGATTGTCTGCAGTGGAGTGTGCTTGTGTAACATCCACATATTTTCTCAAGAGCCTGATAGCTTGTAGACTTCAATATTTAACCACTAGAGATAAGTCTGAAGACAAATAGAGATATTTAATTTCCAAGAAAAGATTGGTTGGTATAACATAAGTATTAGAGACAGAGTAAAATCATGCATATATGGTAGTTTACTATGAAGGAACTGGACTATTTGCGTTCCCTGGGAAGAACCAATTACTCTTTGACTCACTTTTTGTGAAAGTAGACAACTAGAAGGTGAGTTTGGTGTTTCAAAATGTTGTTGTAAAAATTTAATAAAAATTTAAGACTTTTGTCTGCTGCAGAAAGTGCCATAATTGGGCAACCATTAAGTTTTTAACTAACTTCAACTAACAACTAACTACCTTCTTTTAAAATTTTTTTTTCTTCTCAATTTCTAACACAATAACTCATTTCTATAGATTGTGAAGCAAAAAGTTAAATTTTGAATTTTGTTGTATGTTGTAAGTCCATGGTCTCCCCTTAAAGGGTAACTAAACTCCCAGAGAAAAATAAAATTACATTTTACATAAGTATGAATTTAGAAAACATTTATTGTTCAACAAAAACAAATACACTTTTTTTAACAGTTATATGTTCTTAGAAAATTAATTTTAAAAAAATTTCCAACTTAACCCTATTCCTGCTTGGGGGGGGNAGCGGGAATAGGGTTTAAAAATATTGGTCTTAGGCTGTTAAAATTTTCTGACTTTTCCTAAGTACTCCTAGCCCTCCATGTAGGTTTAAAACCCGGTTTTTCTGCTAACCGCCTGAGTCTTCAGGCACATTGCGTGAATGACTACTTTTTCAAATTTTGATAATTTTTTGCTTTTTGGAAATCTTTTTACATAAGAAAATGGATTGCACAAGTTTTGCAAATAAAATATAGCAAATTATTTACATAAACACTGTGAAAAGATATTTGCACATTTTCAGTTTTTCTTAATTACACATCCGGTTATTTTTTGCATACTTGAATTGGCATGGCCAAGGGCTTTTCAAAAATGTATATTTTATCCTTTTTTGACATATTTTTGCAAACATTTTTATTTTACTGTATTTTGCGAAACAAATTTTGTAAATTTGCTAATTTTTCGTATATTCTGAAAGCATAGCATAAGAGCTTTACAATGATGTATCATTTGTTATATTTGGACATCAAACATGGGATTCAAGTACCCCAGCAGGGATAGGGTGAACATTTAAGTTAAATCCTATTTATTTTAACTGTGACTCTCATATCTTACAAGTTAGGAAAATCAAACTGTTCCTTGAAATGTATCACTATGTCTTTATCAAATACACAAAGTAGAGGTACAAGTGTGAACATGATCAGACTTTCAGTGACAAGAAATGCTGTTACACTGAGCTGTACAGATCCATCATTTGAAATAGAAGCATTGATAAGAACGATTAGACCAATAATTACAAATACAGTGAACAGACTTGAGGTTCGTACACAGAGCTGTTTCAAGATCCTCTTTAGATATTTCTTACGAGGTCTTGGACTTTTTTCAGGTTTTTCTTTTGGGGTTGGGCCTTTGACAGAGCTGGTGGAAGCTCCTATTATTTGTAGAGACATTCTTCTTTTCTTTTTGCTGACTGATACAGAGATTTCTGGAAGAGATTCTGATCTTTTTAATTTTTGTTTTGGAGTTATCTTGGACAGCACAATTTCCTGAGAATTTGCTGCTGCATGAGTTATTTTTGATTCTTTTCTATGCTGAGAATACTCCTTGGCAATTGTATACACAAGCTTGGATGCCTCTAAGAAAAGGAAGCAAGCTCCGCCTAATTTAAGTATTGGTATATCTATACATTGGTCGACATCTGTATTATCCTTAGGTTGTGTAATGTTGTTGTTCTGCAGACTAGTTGTTACTGTGCAGTTTGAGCTTGTTTCTGTTTGGATTCCAATACCAGCTCTGAAAGTTATGAACACCATGTTTTCTCTTAGTTGATCTCTGCTACACGTCAACCATTTACACAAGTGGTCTGCAGAGATCCCAAGAATGCTCATAACCCCGGTCAGAAGAACTCCAGTGTAGGAGTTTAAGCTGATGAAAATAACTGGATTTGTAAACAGCAGCAGTCTTCCAGCAGATAGGCAGCACATAGAACACAATGCTGCAATGACAATATTTCTTGAAGACAGAAAAAACAGAGTTATAAGTGGATACATATCAGCAAGCTTGCTCATACTGGATGTGAAGAAGCAGGCAATTAAGGATATTATAAAGTTTTGGGCAACTCCAAGAAGGTGAAATATAACACTAAGGGCTAGAATCCTGTTCAGAATATTCTTATTTTGGGTAGGTCTTGTATTCAGGAACTGTATCAGGAATTCACAAGCAAGGGTTGTTATTATAAATCCAATAGTATTGATGCAGAATGTGTAGTAGCTTGGCAGGGCAGGAACAAAAACCATCAAGCAGATATATACAGTAACACACAAACATTTCATCAATGTTTTATGTTGCATGGTAATGGTGAATACTTAGTAGGATTCTCTTTTTAAGGTAATGTTGGTCACAACAAAAGCATAATTTCTTTTTTGAACTTTAATATTTAACAAATGCAACTTTTATTTTCTCGAGAAAAAAAATTCAAGGCTTTTGTCTCTTTCAGATTGCTACGAGAGCTAGTTAACAACATAGTGCTTTCTGAAGTTATTCTGGCTTTTATACAGATGGAATTAAGAAGTCTAAAATATAAGAGTAATATTCTCTGTGTACAAGATTAAAGACAATTTTGTTAAGGTTGCCCAGCAATACCTTGGCTACCAATGAGAACTCAGCTTCTAAGCTGCACACATTTCAAATATTTTCTCAACAGCCTAATATCGACTTACTTGGAAACTTAAATTTGAAAACAAATTTGATCTTAACAGCAAATAACATCTTTTCATAAAATATCAACCTAAATTTTAATGATTATTATAAAATCACAGTAAACGTTAGTTCTTTTCAAGTTCCGACTTTTTACCAGCTGAAGCAATCTGTACAGTACAATTACTGACTATGTAAGGCAAACCGGGACAGTACGCCAATATGGTTTATTTCAAGAACCGGGCTAGAACAATCTGTACAGTACAATTACTGACTATGTAAGGCAAACCGGGACAGTACGCCAATATGGTTTATTTCAAGAACCGGGCTAGAACAATCTGTACAGTACAATTACTGACTATGTAAGGCAAACCGGGACAGTACGCCAATAAAATGAATGATCCCATTCTAGTGAAATTTATGTGAAATAAGACATGAAATAATGTGAAATAATGACATGTTTACTATGATTTTGGTCAAACACCTTAGACTGAGAAAACTTTTCCGACTTGAATGTGTAATATTTTGCTGGGAGCCATTGCATTCGTAATATCACTATCACAATGAGAAGCTATGTTTACAAGAAAGAATTCAGGGTCGCAACCTAAGTCTATCAATTTATAATATTCTCTTATATTATATATTTCAGCAAGAAACTAGCAAAGCTAGGTTTGTCGATTTTCTTGTCTTCATGTGTTATTTAAATTAAGGCATGGAAATTTTTTCCTAAATATTCATAGCCCTCCCTTTAGGTCTAGACCCGGGCTTTTATACTAACTGCCTGAGTCTTCAGGCACACTGCCTGAATGACAACTTTTTCAGAAACAAACTAAATCTATCTTTTGACCCACTTATAGTTGTCAGATTTTGATAATTTTTAGCTTTTTGGAAAGCCTCTGACATTAGAAATGGATTGCTTTAGTTTCGCAAAGAAATTTTTGCAAATTATTTGCACACAACCCGTCAAAAGAAGTTTGCACATTTTTAGTTTTCCTTAATTACACATCAAGTTGTTAAAAATTTTGCAAAATTTTTCCTTATATGAAATGACATGGTGAAGGGGGCTTGTCAAAAATGTATATTTTATCCTTTTTTGGACATTTTATTTTCAAACATTTTTACTATATAACTGGATTTTGCTAAAAAAAATCCATTATTGGAAATTTGCAAATTTTTTTTTGCAGATTCTAAAAAAGTAAAGCATAAGAGCTTTCAAAGGATCATTTGTCATATATGGACATCAAACATGTGATTTGGAGGGGGGGTCAAATTGACCCCAGCAGGGATAGGGTTGAAGAAAATTTGATGACTAAACCGCTTTTATATTTTACCTTCAGCTATGAGATTAGACGTTAAAAGTAAAATTTATGTTTTTATGATGTTTCAATATTTTTTCTGTCTGATTTTATTTATCAACTCTCTTTATTTATAACTTGATGAGAGTCATTTTGATTGATGGCATTTAATTATAGAGAAATCAAGCGTGTGGTCAACGATTTCATTAAATACCAAGTGCATTAAGGAAAATTTGGTTTCAATAAGTTGTCCTACAATGATGATGTTGAACACATCAAAATATATTTCCTACTTTGAAGCTGTGCATTTTACAGATAAAGAACAGTTTTAACCAATTCGAAGTTTTACAGTTTAATCTTCTTAAGAAGCTATTGACAATTGACAATTAAATTTTGTTATGCAAGGGCCTTATGTCAAGTTAGAAATAAAATATTAATAATATGCTGAATAAAGGGGTTCCAATTTACAAATTGAAGTCTGAAATAAAAAAGAAAAGTTTTTAAAAGAACTGTTCTCACGTGAGTCTCCATTTAAAATAGTGACATGACCTATTCATAAAGGTAACCATGAAAGATTTCAGATTTTCAGCATTATACTCTTGGAAAATGTCAAGGTAGGTGAGTCCATATACATTATACAATGAACTACCTTTCGGCCGCTGCAAATAGATTGTTAAGTACAATAGATGGCAACGTAGTATTTGTGCACTTTCAGTACAGCTGTATTCTTACATCACAAGTGTAAACTCGGTTTTTGTGTCCAACATAATTATTAATAATAGTGATAATTTTAGAATAAAGAGCTTATCTTACAGTGAAAAAGTTGCAATTTAATGTCTTATTTATTTTTTGTTTTCACACTTTTTATTTAATCTTGAAAAACATGTCAAATAATGTGAGAAAATTTCGTTTTCCTTGTTATATTTGACGCTTGTGACGTCGTGTATAATTGATCCATTTTTCTGTTGCCACCTATTGTACTTGATAATCTATTTGGGTGGCTGTAAAATTGTATATTCATTGTTTGTAAACAAACGCAATCGAAACTGGACTTGAACCGAAACATGAAATTGAACCAAGTATTCAAACCTTAGACGCAGTCCAGAGTTATATAGTTACACATATAAAGATATAATGGAGCAAGGTAAAAAAATCAAGCCTGGGCTATTCCCCCCCCCCCTCTCTCCCTCTCATGTCGAAACTATAAATTACTGTTTCGACATAAGCCTAATTAAATTGAATGTAACAGACCGCTAAACTAGTTTTTTGCCACTGAAAAAATCCGAGTTCATAGTGTATTCCAGAATACATGTTTGTACAGTAAATAATTTCACTTAATAACCCAGTGACTTAGATTTTCAATATATTCCACTTGATGTGTAAAATAAAAAGATTAATTTAAATAACAACAACAATCATTTAGGATTTTTCTACTTTTTAAGTTACCCTCCCTTAGTTTAAAAAGGGGGCATTCACGATTCACAACAATACTCTTTAAACCATTGTTTGAGCAAAAGTGACGAAAATGCAACAGAGAGAAAATTGTTAGAATTAAAAACTTTCTTTAAAAAAAACGACGATATCATCCCCATTGCTGCTTAAATATAGATTTAAAGAATGCTGTTGTTCATCAACTTTTTAACTGGAGGGTCACTTTAAACAACGACGACAATCCCTCTAACCTATAGAATTTTTTGGCATCCTCTATGCTATCTGAGTACAGTCCTCTGTATGTGTTTGCAAATCTGTTATTGTTTGATAAAAACTTATCTTATCTAGAGGGTTAAACACAAAGGACGAGATTGTAAAGACGATCTGAAATTTTTACAAATGACGATTAGAGTATATTGCTTAAATACAGTTTATTTTTATTAAGGTTTTATTGCTGTGACAAAGAAAGAAACAAGTTTATATAGTTGCAGTGAATCATGAATATAAGGAAAAGGAAAGATACAGTATTAAATCCGTATAGTCGTCTCTGAAGTCTTATTCTTTGTGGGTAACCCTGTCCATAAAAAATGGCAAAACATTTGGTTGAATTATGATTCTGAAAAGTAATTAAGAATCATGAAACAAAATAAAGCTAAAAGGTGAAATATTTTAGTAAAATTTTAAATCTTTAAAATTTGTTGAATAAACTTAGCAGCATATGATGGATCATTGGATATCTACTATCTAGACTCAAGGAGAAAGGCAAAACATCAAACTTAACCTTCAGACCGTTACATTAGGTCGTAATAAAAATGTCACCCTTTGAGACTGAGAGTGACCAGCTGAATAATATTGAATTGTTGTGACAACTATTTCAAAAAAGCCACACTAAAAGCTAATTTTGGAAAAATTTACATCTTATCAATCAAAATAAGTTTTTAATCCTAAAAAGTTATTAAGAATGTTAAATTAACATATGAAACTTCAGATCGTAATATTCTAAGAGTTATAGGTCGTCATCAAAGACTCATCTTTTGAGGTTACCCTGAATAATATGAAACGCGTGCAGACATCCATTTAAAAAAAGTCTCATCTTTTCAGAGTGACCTAAAATAATATTGGATTGCTGTGACAATCATTTCCAAAAAGCAACTATAAAAGCTAAGTTTTTAATCCTAAAAAGTTGTTGCGCATGTTTAATAAGATGAGCAGCATATTCTGGGTATCTAGGCTTTAGGAGAAGGGATGCTGCGGCTAGAGCAGCTGCACTTTCACCAGCACAATCAGAACCAGGCTAAACAAACAGGAACTAGTTCGATTCATAACGGTATTTTTATATATTTGCCTGAGCCACATCTTTAATAATAATAGTTTCAGTATTTAAATTTGGAAAATCTAGTAAGCTTTTAATTTATTTTTTGCTTACTTTTTCAGGAGTAAGCTTGAATGCAGGTCTTGTTATATTCATGTCTTCAGGTCTACCAGGATAATCATGATCAATCTCTCCACTCCCAACCTTTCAATATATCCTAGGTAATCATGATCAATCTCTCCACTCCCAACATTTACATGTATCCTGATAATCATGATCAATCTTCCCACTCCCAACCTTTAAATATATCCTGGATAATCTTGATCAATCTCTCCACTCCCAACCTTTAAATGTATCCTAGGTAATCATGATCAATCTCTCCACTCCCAACCTTTAAATATATCCTAGGTAATCATGATCAATCTCTCCACTCCCAACCTTTAAATATATCCTAGGTAATCATGATATGATCAATCTCCCCACTCCCAACCTTTAAATATATCCAGGATAATCATGATCAATCTCCCCACTCCCAACCTTTAAATATATCCTAGGTAATCATGATCAATCTCTCCACTCCCAACCTTTAAATATATCCAGGATAATCATGATCAATCTCCCCACTCCCAACCTTTACATATACCCTGGATAATCATGATCAATCTCTCCACTCCCAACCTTTAAATATATCCTAGGTAATCATGATCAATCTCTCCACTCCCAACCTTTACATATACCCTGGATAATCATGATCAATCTCTCCACTCCCAACCTTTAAATATAACCTTGGTAATCATGATCAATCTCCCCACTCCCAACCTTTAAATATATCCTAGGTAATCATGATCAATCTCCCCACTCCCAACCTTTAAATATATCCTAGGTAATCATGATCAATCTCTCCACTCCCAACCTTTAAATATATCCTGGATAATCATGATCAATCTCTCCACTCCCAACCTTTAAATATAACCTTGGTAATCATGATCAATCTCCCCACTCCCAACCTTTAGATATATACTGGATAATCATGATCAATCTCCCCACTCCCAACCTTTAAAAGTGTTTAATTCTAATAATTCCAATATGTTTCCAAATGAATAACAATGAAGTGTTCTTGAACCATGTTTCGTAAATCTGACCTGGCAATAAAACACGTTGTCCTCCACATGTGCTTTAATTATATAATCAGTGCCCCATTTTACAGCATCTTCAAGGTATCCAAGCTGACCCGCTTCCTGATATCCAGACATGAAGGTCAAACCTCCCCAACTCAGAACAGTTAATGCTGAGGCCAGGGGGAATCCAAACTTTACATAATCTCCAGCTAAATAGTTAAGTAGAACCCAAACTTTACATAATCTCCAGCTAAATAATTAAGTAGACTAAAGCTTTACATAATCTCCAGCAAAATAATTAAGTAGACTCAAGCTTTACATAATCTCCAGCTAAATAATTAAGTAGACTCAAGCTTTACATAATCTCCAGCAAAATAATCAAGTAGAACTCAAACTTTACATAATCTCCAGCTAAATAATTAAGTAGAACCCAAACTTTACATAATCTCCAGCTAAATAATTAAGTTAATTAAAAAGACTTTTCAGACTATTTTGAATATGTTAAAGTATATTTTTAAGACTTCAGATTAACAATAAGGAAGATAAGTAAAAAAGGTATAATTTCAGAAAGAATAAAACAAGAATATCCTATTCAGTTTATCTAAGACAAAGATTTAAAGGGTACCTATGAACATTAAAGTATCAGGAGGGGGGGTCAGCAATATTGAGTTTACATTATAAACCCTTGATTCAAGTCAAATAATACTTGGCCGCTAAAGCAATTTTTTTGAGAGAAGTGTCTAAGTAACCGTGTAATATGAGTCGGATATTTGACTTTAAAGATAGTGGGTCACTTAAGATTACATCGGAAATATTATGTTATGAGACCTTACCATCGTGATAACCTCCAACAAGATCCTCACCGTCGTCCCCTTTATCCTGAACAAATAGGTCATGGACATCATTTTCCAAATTACATAGGTCCTGGACATCATGTTCATCATTTTCAAATTTATATACAGTGAAACCCTTAATAAGGAATACATCGAAAGAATTCATCAAATGTCGTATTCTTCACTTTCTGATAATGGAATGTTGCAGATATTTAGTTTTTAAATTAAATGATTATATGGAACTCTTTAAAACTGTTTCCACATATTCATGGCTATTTATTTATTTTCGCAAATACTGAAATTTACGTAATATAGTATAAAACGACATTTGATAAATTCTTCCGATGTATTCGTTATTAAGGGTTTCACTGTAGGTCGTGGACATCATTTTTCAAATTATATAGGTCATGGACATCATATTCCCAATTACTTAGGTCATGGACATCATTTTCGAAATTATATAGGTCATGGACATCATTTTCCAAATTACGTAGGTCATGGACATCATTTTCAAAATAATATAGGTGATGGACATCATTTTTCAAATTATATAAGTCATGGACATCATTTTCCAAATTATATAGGTCATGGACATCATTTTCCAAATTATATAGGTCATGGACATCATTTTCCAAATTATTTAGGTCATGGACATCATTTTTAGAATTATAAAGGTCATGGAAATCATTTTCAAAACTGATAAAACTTCATTTGGTTTATGTTTTAAATAAAGCTTATTAACGGACCTTAGATATTTCAAATAAGTTTGGCAGATCTAAGGTTTACACCATCAGTTTGAAAAGTTATAGGGATTAAAATAATTATGCTTGTGGGAAAGACTCAGTTCCTTTATTCGATAAAACTTAATCTTGTTTTTGGCAAATATCAGCAAATTAAATCTATTTTGGTTCAATGTTTAGTGTTTTTGGGGAGAGAAAAAGAAAAGAATACCTTGATAGAAGTTATGGATCGATAAAGTTATCAATGATGAAAATGATTACATTGTCTTCAAAGGAATTGAGTCTTTGCCTCAAACTTTCTCAAAATTCCTATATCTTTTCATCCCAACGTCGTAGACCTTAGATATTTAACGCAATGAATTCTCTTATATTTACAAATTAGAGTTTGAATATTAAAGAACTACACCCTCCAGGTTGCAAAGTTATAGGGATTAGAAAATTTGACTTTATGGCAAAGACTCAATTATTTTTTGCTTGTTTAAAACGAAGTTTTCTTTTACTTATATGTATTGCTTAATTTAGGACATTTGTCCAAGGATAAAAAATTAAAATGTCGTTTTAAAAAAAGTGAAATAATTTCTACTCTACCAACAGAGATGAATCTGCTCTCCATGGAATCCGATTAGCAGGGGTTAGATCACCTGACCTCTGCGCTTCATAGAACAGCAGAGATATCCTTTAGATTGCAATATTAAAGGAATTTATCAGCTACTTAAAAATACGAATACTGCAGGGTTACCCAAAAAGTATGAGACTTTAGAAACGACTACGGAATTTATTCTTACATGATATTAGCTCCTTGCGAAATGCAATATAAAGCTTCTCGCTTTGGCACCAGAACAAAGAAACTGAGTTTTTGTCACAAACTTTACTTTTCTATAAATCCCTATATCTTTGCTACCCAATGCCGTAGATCTTTGATATTTCAAACTATAAATTCTGTTAGACTAAACAATCTAAGCTTGAAATATCAGGTTTACATAATAAGATTATATAGATATAGGGATTAGACAATTTGAGTTTGTGACAAAAACTCAGTTCCTTTTATCCTTATTTCGTCATCTTTCAGGGATTTTACTGAAAATGCTGAGACCAAATCCATTTCATTTTTATTGTATAAAACTGTATTTTTTGTAGTGAGTTGGTTTATTACTCTGGGTCTAAGTATTTATGTTTACGAAAAGGAGCAAAAAACATTATTGTAATTATTTTTAAATAGATATTCGAAAATACAAGCTTATTCTTTTTATTTTATTTTTATTATTATTGTAATCACCCTACTGGAAGAGTTTCATTATCTTATGCCCGATGCTGAACGACACCCTTAAAACCTTTTTGCAAGAAACAAAAATAAAGCTATTGTCGTTTTTCTTTCAGGAGGCGACAGGTTAATTTGTTTAGTTCATTGTAAATCCGCATTTTTTTTAAGAATTTAAAACTTAGAATTTTCAAAAAGAAAAACAAGGATATTTCCTTTGGTTTGGTTCAGAAAAAGGTAACATAGTGTCTCTTGAAATGAACTTGACAGTGTCTTTTAAAATAGTTTTTTTTCTTTTTTGAAATTATCAAATGCTAGTGAAAGTGCCCGGCGTTGTCCGTGAAACTTTCGAAACACTAAAAAATAGTTTTTTACCCCCGGCGTACTCATGGGTTCCCTCAAAAAAAGTCAGCCCCTTCGGTCCAGACGTTTGGCCAGCTATATACATATACATGAGCAAAGAGCTTCATTATATAAATTATGTAATATAATAATTATCAAATAAGATCACTAAATATCTGGAATAAAATTACCTGATAACCTCAGTATAGTTGTATTTTGTTTCTTCACATATCATGGTTTTATCTTCAGTTGAACTACCTTTAGCATCAAATAAAAAACAAACAATATAATGATATGTGAATGCAAAACTGTACAGCAAGTTTTTAATTTTTTGAGACTCCTTTTCGCGAATTTTTAATGATTTAATAGAAAAATTAAATTTTCGCGAAATGTTCGATAGTCTTTTAGAGAACTGCGCGAAATTTGTACCAACATTTCTTTCACAGAAATTATCCAACAAAAACAACTTGTTTGATAGTTCTCTGCATTTCTTAGATGTAGTGATTCTTTAATCGTTTTAAACATTTTTTTTATCTTACAATAGGTTCAACCAAGGACAATTGAGACATTTCAACAGCAAATGAGCTCGAAACCCGAAAATATAGTTTCAAAATATTTTTGTCAAAAGTTTTTTTAAATATTTGATATTTCTTTAGGCTATTTTTGTTCTCACGTGTACCTTGTATTGGCAGAAAGACGAAGAGACCTGAGACAAGGATGCAAGGAAGCAAAAACATTTTTCAAACAAGACTAATTAGTAATCATCTGTTAATTACGTTCACTACAAAACTGAAACTTTAAAAATATTGAAGAACAACAAATGATTTATGGTGTGTGACGGGTAACGGGGAATCAGGGTTCGATTCCGGAAGGGAGCCTTAAACACGGCTACCAGAAACTCGTTCTGGTGTTCTGACAACTTTTAGGTTCTCTTTGATACTGAAAGAAAAACAGCATAATTGGTTTATATTGTCAGCAAAGTGTGTCCTAAGAATTTAGTTATTGAGTATTTTTTTGCTTGTTCAATCATAAAAATTAGTATAACATGCTGTCTTCAATTAATTTAGTTTGCCAAAATTTTTTTAATCAATTAGGATTGAAGCACAACAATTAAGAGACACCCTGTACATTTTATAATGAACTGAAAGCATCTAGGGACACCCTGTACATTTTATAATGAACTGAAAGCATCTAGGGACACCCTGTACATTTTATAATGAACTGAAAGCATCTAGGGACACCCTGTACATTTTATAATGAACTGAAAGCATCTAGGGACACCCTTTATAATTGTTTTGTCTCTTCAGAAACAAGTTGATTTTCTGGAATTAAACCAGAATACTCATGCTCAATCTTATATATAGAATATAGAAGCGAAATATTAGGTATTGTGTATATGTGTGTATTTACTGTGTATGTACAGGATACCCACAGAGGATAAGACTTCAGAGACGACTTTACCCAATTTATACTGTCTGTTTTCTTATATTGATGAGTCCGTGCAACTGTTAACTTATTTCTTCCTTTGTCGCATCAATAAATAAACCAATAAACGACTTTAATCAAGGCAGAAGACTTATTTCAGCATTATTTTAAGATTTTCAGGTCATCTTTACAGTCTCATCCTTTGTGGGTAACCCTGTGTGTGTTGGTGTAAGATGTGTTATGTAAAGAATTTTGTTCAGATTACAATTTATGAAAAAAAAATCCACTATTTTTGTCAACATTTAAGAGAAATTTTCATGATAGTGCAAAGTTGTAAAAACAGAATTGTTAATTCATGGAATAAATCTCGATTTTATATAGGCATACCAGGGATGACTATTAGATTTCTCTTCAAAATGCAATTTTATTTCCCCTAAAAATATTTTAGAAATGAAAAGTAAAAGTTGAGTTGCAACTTACATGCATCAGTTTCTTAAAGGGACTGTTATTGTTGTAATTTTACGTGACATTCAATCTATAAAAAGATTTTAAACCTCTATCTGATTAGTATTGTTGAAGATATTGTTGTTTTCCTAGCTTGTTTACAGTTCACTTCATAGAGAAACCGCAATTAAAAATATTTCTAATGAACAAAATATGATTTCAAATTCTCCTTAAAGTCCTGCTTGTCGAAATTTAGAAAGACACTTTAGTTTTCTCTTAAATACTGGAAATCATGACTTACTTAAAATCTGCATAAAATTTGAATTGCATTAAGAAATATCAGGATTTTCTCCTTTCAAGGTTCAGGACTTAAAATCGTGAACATATTCAATTTAGATAAAATGTATCTATATTAAAAATGGTGTGAAATGTACAAAAAAGCAAACCTACTCTAAGTCTCATTTACATTTTTCTTTGGCATTTTCATCTAAACCTCAACTTTTTAGAGTCTCCATTTAGATGGAATATTTCAGGAATATTTATAAGTGTTGTAAAACCCTAGAAAAGTACATTAATAGTTACACACAAAAATTTTGTATAAAAAAATCATTTAAAAAAATTTAAAAATCTAAATTTTAACCAACTCTTGTAAAATTACCAAACAAAATAAGTTAATTTCAAGCAAAGTTCAAGAACATTTCAACCTTTACATATTGACTTTAGAAGAATTTTGCGTCTCTGAATGAGAAAGAGAAAATGGTGACGTCATCATGTCTATAAAAGATCAATCTATCCTATATTTACAGTCATTTAAATCTCTCCATCCAGACAATGAAGATATATATACTTCTCTTCTGTATTCAGCTTTCCAGGAACTGGATTTAATGAATTTGAGCCAGGTCTAGAGTATTTGTATAGTTTTCTAAAACGATCAGAAAAATGATCGTTTTTAGTTTCGTTATGGATTCTTTAAAACTAACTTACATTCCTTTTTAGGAAAAAAATTGCTAAAACTAGAAACAAAGTCTTAGTTTTATTTTTTTGGAAACGGAAAACTAAAGTTTTGAAGCAAAAAATATCATTTTTATTTAAATTTAATAAAATTTATTGTCGTTTTTATCCAAAACTATCGTTTTCATTTCACACAAAATGATCGTTTTTATTACAAAACGATCGTTCTATTTCAAACGATCGTTTTTTTAAAGTGATCATGAACTTAGTTTCATCCCTTATAAAAACGATTTTTTTTCATCGTTAACAAAACGAAACGAAGGTTTTAAAAAAGTCAAAACTGCCCATCCCTATCTAGACTCTAGAGAGGACTCAACCACTTTCCAATTGTATCAGTGTTTCAGAATTTCACCGTGTCCTACAGGTGTTAACTATATAAATAAGTACATATTTGAATCTACGGTACGTAGTTTAGCGATCTAGTTCAAATTCATTAAATTCTGTCTCAGATCTTTAAACTTTGTGTCTGATGATTGTAAGAAACAAGGCGAGGCTTGTTCTTCTCCAACTGCAAGAACGTAAGAAAAATATTGATTTACTTATCTAACTAAATTATATTTTTACTTGCTTGGGAATCCAGCTTTGTCTGGAGCTTTTCTTATAACAGTAAACCCACTCAACTTCCGAATCCAACATTTCCGTGAATCTACCGAGTTCAACTATTCTATTCATAAAGAAAATACAAGTTTTATAATCATGAAATCTTGATGATGTTAAAAAGCAACAAGTTTCACAGTATCTCGTTTATTCATTTATTATATAAAATTGGTCTGTGTACACTGCACAATTGCTGTGTTTATGTTCATTAAAATGTTTAAGTATTTATAGTCATAATTTGAGTCTAAAAGTCGTCTTCATATTTCAAAGTTTTATGGTTTAAGTTGTAGTTTAACTTATTGATTTATTTTGAATCAAGTAGTCATAGTTTGCAATATCAATATATAGTTAAGACCAATCAACCTAATTATCTATAGACCAATCAACCTAATTATCTACAGACTAATCAACCTAATTATCTACAGACCAATCAACCTAATTATCTACAGACCAATCAATCTTTTTTCAACTATTTAAGACGAATGAGTGATGAATGCTGCCAGCACCTGAACCTGGTCTGTCTCGAGGTGGACCCGGATCTCCCCGACCTTGATACAGAAGATCGTGAAGCACAAACATTTCTCTCCTCAGCAGCACGTGATCTTGCTCTGAACGGTATTCCAAATAAAATAGAAGTATTCCTGGATAATCAGGAACGAATATTTCAGTTAGGATATCAGAGGAAGAAGGACCTAAATAGAGAGTGCGCAGTCGCAAATTAAGTGCATTTATTGTAATCTTTTTTAAAGAATATAGTATAAAAGTATTTATAATAAAGTTGTAAATAATCTTGTTTTTGTAGCAGCGAAAATGCGCAAGTGACGAAAATCTTGATAAATTTCCCGAAAAGATTAAGAGTTAAAGGGACAGACCGGCTATGTACGGTAGTCGAACTGAGTATGCAGTGTTGTAGAAAACTTCTTTCGGATTCATAAGAGACATGTAAAACTTTTTAAAGATCTGAAAATCCTTAATTTTTAGCGAAAATTCGAAGTTCAAAACTCCTACTTTGAGGGTGGATGCGTTTTCAGAATTAGTTTCTTTTTAATTCTTTAATAACGAAGACGAAAAATAAAGTAAAATTATACAGATGTTTAGGAACATATTTCTCAAAAGAAATTTGCCAATAATCAATGCTAGAATCAATTATTTCGTTTTCATTATTATTTGAATTTCTTATCTTCTTTTAATTTATTCTCAGATTTCTTCAAATTCTTCAAATGTCGTCTTTTCAATGATATTCCTGAAAATCTTTTTGAATAATGAGAAACCAGAATAATGAGAAAATAGAAAATAATAATTGAACAAGATTACTTATTTTCGATGACAAGATTAATTTTTATTTTATTTTATTTTTAAGATGAAAGAAGAAAGATATTGAAACGCGGATATTTTAGGTCAAAACAGGGGCTAATGGTGAAAATAACATAATTTTGCCGAAAAGAAAGATTCAAAAATTTTACGATTTCAATTTTACAAAATTTTCGTTTGCGGCACACCACATAATAGTTACACTCCCACTACAAAATAAGTCTCTCCCTCATTTCAAAATAACCCATGCAGTACCCACATATCTCTTTTTTCGTGGATATTTTTTGAAGCTACCAGAAAATATGCAAAAATTTCATTAGAGGAATTATCCACCTTTTCATGTACAAAGGAGTTGTATTACTATTACAATTTATACCCTCACCTTTCTGTGATTTCATTTGGACATTTTCTTTATATTATAGAATATCTAGGTCTAGCATTGTCAGGAAGAAAAAGAAAAGTTAGAATTGATTCAAAATAAAATAGTTTTTTGGTTAATAATGTCTTAAAATCAATGTACTTTAAGAGCTTAATTCACAATATCTATCAATATTTATTATTTTACCCTGTGATGCTATAATTTTAATTTTGCACAAACAAATCAAATACAGATGTTATCAGCTCAAATATTTTTTACATACTTTTTCCAAAGTGTATGTTTTACTCACCTAAATCTTCTCAAATGTACAATTTACCAAACTGGAACTTCCCCAAGGTACATCATTTTAATATCAAACAAAAATGCGCAACATTAATATAATTTAAACACATCTACTATTTTTTAAAAGAAATTGTTCAATACAAATAACAGTTAGAGAATATCATACGCCTACATTTCAGAGGTTTTATCACATACCCAACTCCATCCCA
>NW_019397152.1:89241-122395 GCF_000591075.1 Eurytemora carolleeae
ACCCCCCCCCCAGCAGGAAAAGGGTTAAACTACATGGCTACTTATAGTTGAACCACATTTGAACTTAAACTGGGTCCACAAGAAATAAAAAAATCGCTTGTTAGCAAAGAGAATAGAATATATATAAAATATTATATTCTCTTTGCTTATTAGGCAGCAAAAGATGGTTGGCTGTTATTATTAAGCGATTTTTTTGTTGAATATAAGTAAATTTTTATTTCAAAATTTAACCCTATTCCGATGGGCTTTTTAAAAAAAATGTATCATATGTTATAGATTGGTATCACAATAAGGAAATGGAGGGGGTTAACTGTACACCCACACATTTGTACAGAGTAAATAAATACTTGCCGCAACCCTTTATATTCAATACGTGCTGTATGTCAGTAGATTTTACCGTAGATAAATTGCCATTTTCAATTTTAGCTGTAACCCAACGGTATGGTGAAGACGACATTAGATAATTATTCTAATTTATCTAAGGTGTACACGGCACGCATTTTAACTAAATATACTTAACACACTCTTTATTAAATCTGTTCCAAGGGAGAACTCTGTCTTTTGGTTCCAGTAACTGTTTATCAGCAGGAGAAGAATGTGTTCTACCGACTGCTTCAACGTAATTTTTAGAAGTTTTGTGTTTTTACTGCCATATGACAAACATGCATATTTCCCCCGACAAGGGGATTTTAAGTTACTCAACTTTCTTTGTGACAATTAAGTAAATAAAACAATTCTCGCATTTTCATCTCAAAAAAATATAAAATTTTTTTTTTTTAAATTAGTAATTTTACTTACCCACTGGTTCACTCGACCATTTTTGCCAAAAAAAAAACACATCCCGCTTCGCTCTGGTAAAATAAAATTTCCGTAATTTTAAAGTGAGGCTTTAAATCAACATTTGATTGATTGTAATCAAACTGGCCGAGCAGCAGTTCAAATAAAACACGCATTTGCCTCTTTAACATTTTTAAAAAATAATTTAAATTTTAACAATACAATGGGGTGGGGTGGGGGGCACGTATCCACGACCCCGAACAATATAACATTTTCAATAACATTTTTTGTTTTTGTTTTGTTTTACAATATTTTAAAACACATTTTATTTTCATAAATCTGTTTAACTTTTTGTTAAAATGTCAAAATAATCAAAGCCAAATAAAAATGTTGGAAATTTTCATTTGAAACTTTTATAGTTTAATTATTTGTATTTGTTTAGTCCTATAACTGAGGTTTGTTGCCAAGATCAGATGTTAGTGTGTATAAGGTTTAATTATTTGTATTTGTTTAGTCCTATAACTGAGGTTTGTTGCCAAGATCAGATGTTAGTGTGTATAGAGGATCCTGATGAGGAGTTTAGTATAATCCCTTCAAGAGCTATAAATGATGGAATAGCCACAATGATTCCAAAAACCCCTGAACAGTTTATCGAGATTAAAGGGACTGTAAGCGTTATTGCAAATTTCATGCAGTGATGAGAATGCCCGATTCACAACGGTACCCTGGATCTAATTAGAATCAGATGTTAAACATTATAATTTGAAGAACTGATTTAAATTATGATTTGAATTGCACAATTATGCTCCAGGAACACATAAAGGAATAATGATCAGAATAAAACACACTTTAAACCTAGGAAAACGATAAAATCTTCCACATTATTGATCAGATAAAGGTTTCAAGGGTACCATTGTGAATCAGGTATTTTCATCTTTGCATTAAGTACCCCTTAGAATTGCGCTTACAATCACTTTTAAAGAAATGTTTTTTGATCGAGGCCTTGAGGATGCTAAGAACAGGAAAAGAGTCTGTGCTGAGATGATTTAATAGTAAATGATATTTTGAAATTTTTTTATTTGATAAATATATCTTAATTTAAGTTATTTGTTTGACTTCACTGTTTATTGTACTATATGCTTTTAGGGTGCAATTCGCGCCCATCTTCTATTTAAATTTAAACATTTTCTCTTTGTATACATTGTTAAACAAATCACCCATCTTCTATTTAAATTTAAACATTTTCTCTTTGTATACATTGTTAAACAAAAACAACAAAAATTTTGTGGATTTACAAAATTGCCAAAAATCGAATTTCATTAAAGGCTAATTTTTAAAAAATTCATAAACCTTCCCTGGCGTCACGCGAGGTCTCACAAAACATTTGGGCCCGCTCGGTTCAGCCGTTTTGACGTTTATTGCATGCAAACAAACACCAAAACGAACACCCACTTAGACAGTCTAGCAAAGTATATATACAGAATATAGATGAATTTCACTAGAATGGTATAATTCAATTTGTCCCGTTTTTTAGTTTATTTTCTGTAGTTTCTCAGTGTGTAAAATTATTATTATTATTAATTGTTAAGATTATAATGCTTTTCGATATTCTGAGGTTAGAATAAATGCATAGAGAGAGATGTGGTTTAAATTATATATTTTAATTACTTGTTTACTGAGTTCTCTGCGACTCTCGTTGAAGAAGTAGTTTATTTGTTCATAATACAGTGGTATAAGCAATTATATCAATACAATGAAGACGACTTTTTTAAGTTTTGATTGTTAACGATTTTTTAAAGAATTTCAAGGTTTTAAGTAATCAAAGAGATGCTTTTTTAATTGATAGCTTCTTTTGACTTTTATGTTTAACAGCTTTATTTCAAAAGTCGTCTTCATTATACTGATATAATCGCTTACCACTGCAGTACAACAACTATTTACCAATTATTAATCTCGCTCTATAGTGATTGATGACTTAAATAATTCATAAATAATATAAATTATGAAAATAAAGACTTCCTTGGAGTTTATATTTTGCATCTTGAAATTGTTGTAAAACCAGGAATTGTACTTCAATTTGTTTTCAACAAGAATGTGATGTATTTCTACCCTGCGTTTACAAATCAATCAACATTTGTGATCGCATTTGATGGAATTATATTTACCACTAAAATTTATCAATTTTCTCAATTCTCAATTCTCAATGGCCACAAAATCAAATTTTATAACATTTTAAAAAAAAATTGATATTTAAAACTGTGAATACTGTCATGTCAAACTTTGAATTGATAAAGGTCAGGATGCAAAGATAAAGGAATTTGAAAAGTATAGTTTGCTGATGTGAGTAATCAATTTTTATATTAATTTTGCATGATTTTTAGAAAAGTTTATGGTTTAAAAAAAGCTTTTTTATTTATTCATTATTTTTCATTTTTAGATTTCAATTACCTAAGTTAAAGTTCACTTAACAAATAAAAACTCATTTTATAGAAGTATATATATATATATATATATATATACAAAATAATAAACTGGTCACGTGATTTAAGTTTAAGATTTTCTAAATTTTACATATATGAACTTTCGTATGATTTTAACACAGTTTTATATCAATTTCTCTAGATAGTAACATCAGATAAAACTTTCATGGGTCTCGATCAAGAGCTAAAGTGATTAGCTTTCAGCCTATACCCCCTTTCATTTTTCCTTTACTGTCCCTTTAATTCTTATTTTTTACATTTAAGATGCTAATTACATAATTTAATTGTATTTCTTTTGATTACTACAGACTAGTAAAATTTACTATAAAATTGATATTTTGTTTTATCGGCTATGAAGTAGATTTACGTACTAAATATAACCAAATAATAGAATAAAACAGTTCAAATGATTTTTTAGGCGAAGAATATATTTCATCCTATAATCTAAATTCCATTACAATCTAGAAACATTAAAATTCCACAGTCAAAGGACATGCCAGGCGAAAATACATTTTTGAATGCCGTACTTTTATTGAAATGTAGCTAATCATGGAGCGGAATTAATCCAAGATCAGTACGAAGATACGGTCGGACCGGTAAGAATCTAGTAGAGCTTTCCAAAATCCTGAGATTCTGAAATGCCATTGTGCAGATTATTGCCTAGCTGCAGTACAAACAAGCCGACGATTATTTAAAGCTTCCACTCCGAGCCTGTAACCTTCAGCATACTCTCTCCGTCGTTGTTGTGGTCCTGATAGGATCACTTGATCACTAATGTTTAGACCAGAAACTATTCCCTCCATACTATTAAAATCAAAACTGATGCTGGGTTTAGAGTCTACAGCACTGAGTTTAGGCTGAGGGGAGTCAGGATCTTCTATGCAGATCAGGTTAAGATGTTGGCAACACTGGTTGGATAATTTTCTAAAAGTGAATTTTCAATTATAACATATTATAATGGTCATATCGACATAATTTCAACTTTATAGAATGCTGACCTTTAACCTTTCTTGATCAAAATAATGAACAATTGTCCTTTTTTCTCTCGGTTTCATCTTTTTCAAGTGAGTTGCGGATTTACATAGCAGCGACAAAACATAAAACTAAAAAAATTCCCCAATTTTTAAGATGTGAAAACGACGTTATCTTTCAAAAATGTGAATTGGGCGCACAACTCTATAAACGGGGAATTACTTAATGGGAGTGTTCGCGAAAAATATTTTCATCATATTTTTGATTTTTTCTAAATAACATTTGGCTGGGGCTGAATTTAAGAACAATCCTGGAAAAAAAATAAAAATGTCGTCTTCATTATCAAAAATCCTCGAAAAAAGAATAAATGTTTTCAAAAGTAACTATCAGATCATAAAGAATAAAAAGTATTGTAAGCTTTACACGAATGTGTCGAAAAATTGTCGATGATTATCGGTCGTAATATCTGAATGATTTGTTTGGAATTAAATTGATTTATTACGATACTAGCTGAATGTTGCAACTTTCTCTGCAGATATAGGGATTAGAATATTGTATTATTGGCAACCTAAAAATCCGCAAAATTTTTGATTAAATAAAACTTACGTTGCTGGAGTATCAGCAGTACATCTCTGGCCTGCAGTTAAACATGACCCTATTGAGAACCCGAACCCAAGACTGGAGTTGATTAGTTTCAAGATACAGAGAAGAGAAAATAGGAACTGCATGGTTTAACAACTCAGCTCGGACTGTGCAGGTCTGCAGGTCTGAAGTAGTAAAATCCTTTTATGGCCTCCTGCATGCGAAACCTAATTTTATAGAATTTCTTTTCCCTATTTTTCCTTGAAATTGTGAAGTTTTTTTTTCAAAAATACATTTTACAGGTTGAACTTACCAGTACAGCTGAACTCTGCAAGGATGTCTATACAAATGGTAAATCCCTATATGGCGTCCTACATTCAGAAACCCATCTTTATATATTTACTTTTACTCTACTTTACTTTGCATTTCTTTACTTTAATTTACTTTACTTCCTTTACTTTACTTTACTTTACTTTACTTTACTTTACTTTACTTTACTTTACTTTACTTTACTTTACTTTACTTTACTTTACTTTACTTTACTTTACTTTACTTTACTTTACTTTATTTTACTTTACTTTACTTTACTTTACTTTACTTTACTTTACTTTACTCAGAACCCTCAGCCTTTATAGGGTTAAACAAGATTTTAAACTACTTTCAAGGTTTGTTAAATATTGTAGAGAATATGTACCATCGAATTCATTTCATTCTGTATCTTTTAAATTTCTCTCTTGTAAAATGATAACTAAAATAAACATTTCTAATAACAATGCCATGGGTTTTCGGTCATAATTAACCATGAAGTTAGATGTGAACAACTGTAATAAATACAGTGGCAGATCCAACAGTAACCTGAACCTATTACGTTGTACATTGTTTGTAAATTTGAATGCAGAATATAATCAGTAAATATACAAATTGCGGTCAACTTAACCTGGATACATCTATAAATAACTACGTCAAACTAGGGAGGCAACCCTCGAATGCCATGAGCCTCTGCTATCAGACATCGAGCCTCCCAGATTCCCTAGGCAGACCGTGCCTCCGCTATGCAGTAAACGAGCCTCCACCATACAGCACAGCTTTTTTTAAATCTTGGTTTTTATGATTGATGAAAACTTTTAACAATTTTAGATTTAAATAATAAATACAAATTTTTTAGATTGAATTTGAAGTTCAAAAAAAGGTATCGCTAAAATCAAAGATTATAAAAGATGAAATGAAATTCAATTCAAATTTTTTTCTCAATAATTTCCTTTTCTTGTAAAAAATGTTTAAAGTTTTAGTCATAATTAGTCACTATTTATGATAATTAATAAATACTTCTCATCTTTGAGAAGCCTCTCATGCCACTATGTCTAAAAATTTCAAAAATCTGTTATTTAAACTTAAAACACAAGTTTAAAAAAACCTCTTGTATTACACAGGCACATTTTGATGTGTTGCTCATGCTCATTTCTGCAAAGCGGAGGCTTGGTCTGCCTAGCAACTCTGGGAGGCTCGTGTCTGCATAGCGGAGGCTCATGGCTTCCGGGGGTTCCCTCCCTCGTCAAACCCATATTGAGATTAGCTGAACTATGTTTGTATGTAAAGATGCGAAACTTGTAATTACGTCTATTAAATTTAACTTGTAACCTAGAACCCAGAATAAACTCAGTTGGAATAGACTCCACTTAGATTACAGTGGGGGAAGTAATCGTTTCTTGTTTAGCAAAGTTGATGAGATTGTGTCCGTGTTTGACATTGATGGCTAAAGAGATCGTGTCCGTGTTTGACATTGATGGCTCAAGAGATTGTGTCCGTGTTTGACATTGATGGCTCAAGAGATTGTGTCCATGTTTGACATTGACGGCTAATGAGATCGTGTCCGTGTTTGACATTGATGGCTCAAGAAATTGTGTCCATGTTTGACATTGATGGCTAAAGAGATCGTTTCCGTGTTTGACATAGTTAATTTATGAGATCGTGTCAATGTTTGACATTGATGACTCAAGAAATCGTGTCCGTGTTTGGCATTGATAGTTTATGAAATTGTGTCCGTGTTTTACTTGATGGCTCAAGAGAGGTTGTGGCCGTGTTTGGCATTAATAGTTTATGAGGTTGTGCCCGTGTTTGGCATTAGTAGTTTATGAGGTTGTGCCCGTGTTTGGCATTAATAGTTTATGAGGTTGTGCCCGTGTTTGGCATTGATAGTTATGAGATTGTGCCCGTGTTTGGCATTGATAGTGAAGAGTTGTTTAACTAATTAGCTTTTATGCTTTGTAGACCACTTAAGTTTCAGTAGAAGTAAATATTTCCATTTACTGTTTAGCGCCGATTAAAGGATACATCTGTAATTGGATGATGGCTTTATGAGTATAGATAGATAGATAGATAGATGTTACCGCCATGCATTTTCTATTGGTTCAGAATAGACACCAAGCACATGACTGAACCCTGATTGGATCAGGCGCTAATGAAATCGGTGTGTGTGTGAGACCAACGGGAGAAATTGAGTTGTACATGGAATGAAATAAGCTGAGATACGCTTATGGAGTAGGGCATTTAGTACAAAACTGCTTTCAAGATATTAACTTTAAAAAAA
Source organism: Eurytemora carolleeae (assembly GCF_000591075.1). Taxonomy (NCBI): domain Eukaryota; kingdom Metazoa; phylum Arthropoda; class Copepoda; order Calanoida; family Temoridae; genus Eurytemora; species Eurytemora carolleeae. The sequence continues at coordinate 96,640 of NW_019397152.1, forward strand.
GTTGAATATTTTAACTTTGTTTGGTTATGATGTTTTCTCCAGTCAATACTATGAGCTACTATACTCAAAACAAAACCAAAAAATGTATTTTAAACTTTTTTATTTCATACATTATAAATTTTTACAATAAAATAATCACACAAAAACTAATATTTCATAAGCACATATTCTAATGTTTATTCGCATATTACTATTTGAAAGATACTTATGGTAAGGCTGGGGTGCAAATCCTGGCTTGACTATTATATGCTTCTACTCCTAATTGATAAACCCGATCTTGTTCTGCATTATTGTTTTCTACAGACAAAACAGATGCTATTGATACCTCAAGGGGATTCAGAAATGGTGTCCTAGGTATAGAGATGGGGTTGTTCGCCTTTTTAGATTCGTTCATCGTTTGTTAAAAATTCTAATCCGTTTGTTTTTAGAATTATTGTTCATTTTCCGTCTTTTTCATATGTTTTCTAACTTTTATCATCGTTCATTTAAAAAGTTTGGTCGTTGAGATTTTTCCGCCAGTAAAATATTTCGGTTATTAAAAAAATATAGTTTTTTTTTGATTTTTCCAATTCTGTCAAAAAAACGATTTAGGAGTTTTTTGTTCACCATCTCACTGATCAATGAAATACAAACATTGTTTAAAAAAATGTCTGTGTTTTTTTATCTCTCTTAAGTCTTAATGCATGATCCAATTCGTTTGTTATTTTTCTTGAAAACTTGTTTGGTTTAAAATATATTGATGCCCATCTCTACCTAGGAATGGCTTCTGCTGCCCCTAGAACAGGAGGTGGTATAGTTGGATCCTCGAGACATATTAGGTTCTGATGCTGACAACATTGGTTAGATATTCGCCTAAAATAATATAACATTAATATTTCATCTTTAACCCTAAACAAGGTAATCTATTCTTTCTACTCCCCCCCCCCCCCCTATGATTTTGCCTATAGAGTTGAACATTTTTTGAAAATTGTATACAGCTAACTTGAATAGTTTAGGTGCTGAGAAGGCCGTAAAGAATACTGTGAAAAGGTTCGTCAGATAAATATCGGAAGGTAAAGTTCTTCTATACATTAAGGGGAGGAAGGCCTGCCACAACAATTTCTAGTCCGAGTCACATTCTCCTTTTTCTCGTCCGAGCCACCTCAAAATCCTCGTCTTTCATTTATTATGGGTTTTAAAGTTTCTAATTCTTGAAGATAAAACGACTTTTTTAATCTGGCCACGTTAGGGCATAAAATATGGGCAGACTGAAGTATTGCCATGATTACATCAATTTGGAAATGGAATCTTTAAAGCTAGTAGAATGATGTCAAACTTAACTTAGTTAAAACTAAAATCTCTTCTGCCACCAAAATGGCTAACCTTCGGGACGGGAAATAAACTGCCTATAATTTTTCGCATGGAACCACCCGGAAAAATACTATTGTTTTCACTATAATCATTAAAAAAGATTAAAGTTCTATAAACTCAGAATTATATGCGGCATGTAACACCAGGATTATCTGAAAAAGGTCAACATTTTCAAAGATATTAAACTTAAAAACATTATTCAATAAAACTTTTTTTCCATTTACAAAAAACGTGACCTGATTCTTGAAAAATAGTTTTTTCTTGGAGGATTAGATTCTTTAAAAAAATAATATTGGAATGACGACGATTTCGAGATGGCTCGGACGAGAAGATGAGAAAAATGTGACTCAGACTAGAAATTGTGGTGGATGGCCTTCCTCACCTCATCCATTTTTTAATAACTTTTGAAATATGTAAGTTTTCATTGTAGGAATAAATGGGACATGTTTTTCAAAAACACCAACCAGCCTTTTCGACCGAATTAAACATGTAAGTAAAGATAAGTAATGATATTTTTTTAAATTTTAATATATGTTTTGTAAAATTGAATCGAATAATGTTAAATTTACTAAGATATGAAAACTTGTTTATTGTTGTTTGGGCAGCTTCCTAATTGCTAAATTAAATGAGTTAGAGCAAAAAAAATCAACAAAATCAAAATCATATAATATCAATTTTTTTATAAAAGCCGTAAATATCTTACAAGGAAGCTGTTCTGATCTATGTTTACTCTGGCTAGGTTCACTTAAATTGCTTTGTTTGAGACAGTATCATTTTCAGAAACTAGACTTTTGCTAAATTGATACTTAGAAAGTTGGACATAGTGATTTTTAAAAAATTAAAAATTTTGAAATTGAAAAAATATGTTTGGTATCAAGACAACTTCAAATTAAGTCTTTTTGAAACGTTTGTACTTTGTAGTGTAGTTTTGAAGTACACATACATAGATGGAAACGGAGGTGAGCATCTCTCTCCTCTACCCAAGCAGGATGAAACAGATATCCCTGCTATTCCAAGTCCAGTCTGGATAAAGCTGATGAAGAGTATAAATGCTAGGATCTGCATTGTTCAGTGGTGCAGATACGAATGGCTCAATGTTTTATCCTTTCTTACTTTCTAAACATTTCAGAGAAATCTTAGAAAATGACATTTCAAATAGGATGTAGTTAAAAGCTTAAAATTCTGATTAATTGCCATTTTACAAATGCATTAAATTTCCCCCTTACCCTTGGTATTTTTTTGCAATTTCTCGCAAATTTCGACTTGGTTTACAAAGACTTTTCTAGGAATTGACATTTCAAGTAGATTAAAGCATTTTATTAAGAGATTATAAGCCATTTCTATGAAATAAAATTTATGGTCTTTTTGCATTTATAATTGTTAAGGTTCTACACCACCATTATTAGTAGAAAATGAACATTGGCACAAGATTATTTAGCACCGTACATAATGCATTTATTAGCTTACATCGTATCAACAGTATTAATGCAAAGATGAGAAAATCCTGTATATGACCTTTCCGTATTAAGAAATTACCTATCTCTCGACAATTTTCTCTGTTTATTAATGTTCAACCCCCCCACCCCCCCCCCCTCCCCATGAATGCAAAGAGTAAACGGAATATAAATCTTTATTGTTTTGCAGACTTTCACTAAAGACGTAAAATTAATATGCGTCATCAGGCTTTTACAAATAGATTAGGACAATGAGTTTCAAATTTGCATTTTATATTTTGTTTACAGGCTATGTAAGGTTTCTTCCTGATAGTGATGGAAATTGTTCTGTAGAAGAATTTTAAACCATTTAATTTAAACTAAAATTGTGCTAAAGCATCTTTGTATTTACAAGCTGAGATCATGCCCATTGGTTTGGCATAAGAGCTCGTGTCTCTGTTGACATTGATAGCTGGTACTCGCTGAAACATATGAGCTGAGATTGTTCCCATTGGTAGAAATGTCAGACAATATTTAGAAAATGTCAGACCATATTTAGAAAATGTCAGACAATATTTAGAAAATGTCAGACAATATTTAGGAAATGGGAGACCATATTTAGAAAATGTTAGACCATATTTAGAAAATGGGAGACCATATTTAGAAAATGGCAGACCATATTTAGAAAATGTCAGACAATATTTAGAAAATGTTAGACCATATTTAGAATGTCAAACTATATTCAGAAGATGTAAGACCGTATTTAGAAAACGGAAAACCATATTTAGATAATGTCAGACCGTATTTAGAAAATGTCAGACCATATTTAGAAAATGGCAGACCATATTTAGAATATGTCAAACTATATTCAAAAGATGTCAGACCGTATTTAAAAAACGGCAGACCATATTTAGATAATGTCAGACCATATTTAGAAAATGTAAGACCATAATTAGAAAATGTAAGACCTATTTAGAAAATGTTAGACCATATTTAAGAAATGGCAGACCTATTTAGAAAATATTAGACCATATTTAGAAAATGTTAGACCATATTTAGAAAATGTTAGACCATATTTAGAAAATGTTAGACCGTATTTAGAAAATGTCAGACCATATTTAGAAAATGGCAGACTATATTCAGAAAATGGCAGGGATATTTTGATATAAGAATTTAAAAAATCATTTATCTTTTTTTCATTTTCCGTTAGTTTTGGGTTTACAAATATTACATTGGTTACATTGATTAAATTGTATATTTTCTAAGATAACATTTGCGGATTTGTTTTTAAAATTATAATTATTGTATTAAAGTTTTTTCTTTTAGAAAGAAATTACTGTATTTGATTAAGTTTACGATTAGATATTATATATATATATATATATGTCTAGAGAATATGCGGGTCATCTTGGATAATCTTCATATTTAGTGTAAAGGCTATCCCTCTTGCTGTACATAACGTTCAGATAGTTTGCTATCATTTGCCATCATGGAGTTGAATACTAAATATGTCCTTAGATTGATATTGTATTAGGATTACATCTTCTTGGATTTCTTGTAAGTCTGTATACACCGTGTCAGGCTCAACAGCCTGATATAAATGTGTTATATTCTATTATCTCGTTCCCCCTTTTGGGATTCAAGTTTGGCCTTAGCCATGTTGATGTATATATAAAAAGAAGTTTTTGTAAAAGAAGGAAATTAATTATTTTTCTTCTTTATTTATTTATTATATAACCCCTCCCCCTTACATTGACGTGGATAGGTAAAGATATGAAGGGATATTATGAATAATAACTTTGTTCTAATATTCAGAACTTCAGTAAATGGCAGTACCTAGATATAAGGGGATGTGTCAATGAGGTTATAGTATGTATCTATATCTGATTTTATTACAGTGTGGTAGCAAGACAAACAGTAGAAATATGGTCATTTTCAATCTTTATTTTTTTCTGTGAAATTTTGCAAATTTAGAATTTTTTATTGTTAAAGGGACTGTAAGCTTAATTTCAAGTGATCCTCCATACAATGATGGCAATGCCCGATTCACAAAAGTACCCTAAAAAGCTTTGTCACATCGAAATTAGTTAGATTTTAATTTTGTTGTTTATTTAAACTGTTTAACTTCATTTACGGTTTCTCTGCTAAAGTGACTTGCTCGTTTCTTTTTATAAGAAGCAATGAATAAATTTACAGAAATAAACACTATTCGGTTCAGATGAACGATGTTATCTTCAACATTTTTGATCAGATTTAGGTTTGAAGGGTGCTGTTGTAAATCGGGCATAGGTATCTATTTATTGAGGGTCACTTGAAATTACGCTCATAAATCACAATTTGCAATATTTATATTTTACTTCTTTATATTCTGTGCAACCATAATAAATCTCAGTTCACAATATTTATATTTTACTCCTTTATATTCTGTGCAATCATAATAAATCACAATTCACAATATATATATTTTACTCCTTTATATTCTGTACAACCATGATAAATCACAATTCACAATATTTATATTTTACTTCATTATATTCTGTGCAATCATAATAAATCACAATTCACAATATTTATATTTTACTCCTTTATATTCTGTACAATCATGAAAAATCACAATTCACAATATTTATATTTTACTTCATTATATTCTGTGCAACCATGATAAATCACAATTCACAATATTTATATTTTGCTTCTTTACATTCTGTGCAACCATGATAAATCGCAATTCACAATAATTATATTTTACTTCTTTATATTCTGTGCAACCATAATAAATCACAATTCACAATATTTATATTTTACCTCTTTATATTCCGTGCAACCATGATCAATCACAATTCACAAATATTCCTAAAATAAAAACATTAGAAGAAAAATGGCTAACGATACAGATAGTATTGCTGGGATTGAACTGGATACATCTAAACTTCCAGCTTTTCTAGGTTGTAAACATACAGTAGAACTCATTAAACTCTGGAATAGGAAGAAGAGATTTGTATTTAATGTCAGCTTAAAGGGAGTGACCGGCTATGTAAGGTAGTTGAACTGAGTATGTTGTGGAAAACTTCCTTCGGATTCATTTGAAACATATTAAACTTTTTAAAGATCTGTAAATCCTGAGTTTTAGCGCAAATTCGACGTTTAAAACTCCTACTTTGGGGGTGGATACGTTTTCAGAATTAGTTTTTTTAAACTATTAAATAACGACAACGAAAAATAAATTAACAATTATAGAGTAATCTAATTAGATGGTTAGGAACATATTTCTCAAAAGAAATTTGTCATTAAATCAATGCTAAAATCGATTATTTCGTTTTCATTATTATATTTAATTTCTTATTTTCTTTGAGTTTATTCGCAGATTTCTTCAAATTATTCAAATGTCATCATTTCAACAATAATTCTAGAAAATCTTTGTGAATAATGAGAAACCAGAATAATGAGAAAATAGAAACTAATAATTGAAACAAGATTATCTTTTTTCGATGATAAGATTAATTTTTATTTTCTCAACATGTTCCTATACATGACGTCTACAGTTTATTGTAGAACTTTTTTACATTTTATGTCGTCGTTATTTAATAATTAAAAAAACAAATTCAGAAAACGTATCCACCCCCAAAGTAATAGTTTTGAACGTCGAATTTGCGCTCAAACTCAGGATTTACAGATCTTTAAAAAGTTTAATATGTCTCAAATGAATCCGAAGGAAGTTTTCCACAACATACTCAGTTTAACTACCTTACATATAACTTTTTTTTTTGTCTGAAGGTATAAACTTTTTTGACCAAAACTATAACCAAAATTACAACTATTTCTTATTAAGAAATAGAACCATTTTTTAAACAAAAAATATATATGTTTTTAACCTAAAATATAAACATAGTCCATACTATTCTCCTCTTTAACCTAAAATATAAACATTTTTAACTTGAAATTTAACCATTAAACGAATTTCTAATGATCAGAATCAATTATTATTAATGCGTAAATGTAATCCCTCTAAAATAGAAATATAAAAAAGAAAAATTAAATATGGAAAGGAAGTAACAAGTATACATGTAAATAGTAAAGTCTTTGCATACATTGACAAGGCATTTAAAACCAACTTTTGGTCGAAAATGGTTATATTTTGGTCGTTATATTTTTAGTAAAAAATTATTATACGTTGGTCGAATATGGTTGTATTTTTGGTAAAAAAAGGTATAGTTTTGGCTAAAAAATGGTAATATTTTCAGTCGAAAAAGTTATATTTTTGGTCGAAAATAGTTTTTTGGTCGAAATATTTAATTTTTAGCTAAAAAAGTAAAATTTTTGGCTTAAAATTAATAAATTTTAGGTCGAAACAAGTTATTTTTTGGTTAAGAAAATTTATTTTCTTGGTTAAATAAATGGTTATATTTTTAGTCAAAAAAAAGTTATATTTTTGGTCAAAAATGGTTCTATTATTGGTCAAAAATGGTTCTATTTTCCCCGCCCATCATGTCAATGCAGTTAACCAAATGTTAATCAATTAAGATTTTATTTAAGTGTCCCTGTTTCAGCGGATAACAGTAAAACCGACTTTGCTCTTTATTCTAAAAGATATAAGAAGAATAAAGCTCTCAAGATGCTCAGGTAGGAATATCAACTCAACCCCTCCCCCCCCCTTCTCTCAAATTAAAAAAAAAACTTTTAAAGGGACTCTAATAAAAACGCATAAATAACTTCCAGTATATATATTTCTTATAACTTATTACTAGAGGGTTCAGAATATGAGTTAGTATCGATATCACACGTGTGTAGAAGTTTGACAGTACAATGCCCCGTATACGTTCTATCTCATTCTGTTGAATCTTGTGGAACTTGTTTAACGCGGCCAGGCATCGTCTTCCACACTATCTTTGAAATCTGATAATTTATAAATAATAAATTTTGTATATGCTGGCTTATAAAGTGATAATAGGCCGTTGCCTCTAAAGCTATAAAATACTCAATTCATATTTTATATCAAGAACAATTTCTGCGTTTTTTTGCAATGAAAACTCCTATTTGTAAAACAAAAAACTATTTAAAAACAGATAAAAGAAAGATTTTTCTTAATTTTTTTATTTTAAAAATATAACATTCCACTTACACTTCCATTATATTTTCATTTCTGTTCCACGCAACAGATTCCTAATTTTTATGCATTTTTTTCAGAAAATGATTATCGAAAAGATTCCAATAACGACTTACATAGAAAATTGAACACTATCATTTTTTATTCTACTTACAACGGAGTCACTAACCAACTATTTTTTCGGTCAGAGTACTAAAAATCACTGCAATACATCGAAAAAAAGAGAAATATTTTCTTGTTTGTCTGGGAATTTAAAACGATTTAAAAACATTGTCTCAATTGTAAAATTTCTTGAAACGATGCTTTTCCCTTCACAAATTGGAAAAAAAAACATTAGCTACAATTTTATTAGAGACTTGGTCTTGTTTGACCTAAATGATCGATCAACCCAACTTATTATAAAGTTTTATAATAGCTTTTAGAACTATCTTAACAATAAAACAATTAGAACTCTAAGAGTACACAATATTCAATACTAATAGAAAGCAGGAAAGCAGTCAATTAATTTAGTTAAACACTGACGATTCATTAGATTAGATGATTCTAAAGCTTTGAAAATTCAAAAGATAATTGATTTGATTCATTGATAAGATAAATCGATTAAACGATTCAAAGGTTTAATTAATTTTTCCTTACATGTATGATTCTTTCCAACCGTAAAATGTTACTTAATTAATTTTTCCTTACATATATGATTCTTTCCAAGCGTAAAATTATTTCTTTATTCATTTTTTCTTACATATATGATTCTTTCCAACCGTAAAATGTTTCTTAATTAATTTTTCCTTATATATATGATTCTTTCCAAGCGTAAAATTATTTCTTAATTCATTTTTCCTTCCATATATGATTCTTTCCAACCGTAAAGTTATTTCTTTATTAATTTTTCCATACATATATGATGCTCTGGAACTTTAAACTTATTTCCTTGATAAACCTTAAAAAGGTCATATAAAAGACTTAATTTAACCATGATAAATAAATGTTGCTACCTTGACCAAGGGGTCAAATGTAACATTTTTTACATTTGTGACAACTCTCTTATTGTTACAGTTACATTTACGATTACCGTTATGGTTATGGTTACGATCAATGTTACCTGTTACAGATACGGTTATAGTTATGGTTACGGTTACGATTACGGTTACGGCTACAGTTACGGCTACGGTTACAGCTACAGTTAAGGCTAAGGATAAGGCTACGGTTATGGTCATTGTTATGGTTATGGCAATGGTTACTGCCACATTTACGGTTACAGTTACAGTTACAATTATGGTTACAATTACGATTACGATTACAATTACGATTATGGTTACAATTACAATTAGGGTTACAAATACGATTTCGGTTACAGTTACAGTTAGGGCTACAATTACGGTTACAGTTACAGTTACAGTTATGATTATGGTTGGGGTTACGGTTATGGTTATGATTACAGTTACGGTTACAGTTTCAGTTACAGTTACAGTCTCAGTTACAGTTACAGCTATGGTTCTGGTTACGGTTACGGTTAAGGTTACGGTTTTGGTTACAGTTAAGGTTACAGTTACGGTCACAGCTACAGTTAGGGTTACGGTTATGGTCACAGTTACAGTTATGGTTATGGTTACAGTTACAGTTATGGTCACGGTTACAGTTACGGTTATAATTACAGTTATGGTTATGGTTAGGGTCAGCTATATGTAACATAAAAACAAGCAGGCATACAAATATGTTTCGTGGATTTGCTTTATATTCAAAGGACCTTTGGAATATGAGTTCCACACTTTTTTTACATAACTAAAAAAGAAGTGGGATGAGGCTGTTGAATTTTTTTGACTTTTTCAAAATACCCAAAGCCCTCCCTTTAGGTCTCACTCTCAACCCGGGGTTTTTTACTTACTGCCTGTGTCCTCAGGCACACTGCCTGAATGACTACTTTTTCATGTAACAATTGAATTCTTTGTATTGACCCATTTTAATTTGTCAGATTTGGAAAATTTTGAGCTTTTTGGAAAGCCTACGACATAAGGAAACGGATTGCACAAGTATTGCAAAGAAATTTTTGCCAATTATTCGCATACAACCCGTCAAAAGAAATTTGCACATTTTTAGTTTTTCTTAATTACAAATCAGGTTATTTAAAATTTTACAATTTTTTTGTATATTTGAAATGGCATGGTCAAGGGCTATTAAAACATTTTTTGGACATTTTTTTCACACATTTTTACTATATAACTGGATTTTGCAACAAAAAAAAACAATTTTTGAAAATTTGCAATTTTTTAGCAGATTCTAAAAGTAGAAGGGGGTTCAGCTTCCTCCCTGTTCTTTTTGTTGGGATATGCATTTTAAATATTTAGGTAATTTGGCCGGATTTTGAATAAGAGATTATTATGAAATATTACAATACAGATATTTGCAGTTGCAGATAGCTCTACGCATGCTGACCGTTTTGAATAGCGAAAAGGCGATATTTTTCGAAAAATGTTTGTTCTATTTTTTAGTGTATATGTGTTGTGCACTCGGAGAGTGGCTCATATACGGCTAGGAAAACGACATTTTGAATGAGCGTTAAATACTATTAATGTTTGATTATAGTCAGGGGAACCGTGTTGTGCACTTGAAGAGTGACTCTAAGAAGGCTGGAAAGGAACTAACAAGACAGGAGAGGTTACAGAAGATGCTCAAGGAAGCGCAAATGAATGAGGTTAGACATGATATGTTAAACAGCTGGTTTCTCGCATAGTATGATTCTTCAGAGACGACGACATTTAGTGCTCCAGACAACTCTAATCTTGCTTCTTTCTCTGTAAAAGACTTTATTCAAGGCCACCCACAAAATGAAATCTTAATTTCGTTTTTATTTTATTTTATTTTTTGCCCTGGACTAACTCTTGAGCTATTTGGTTTTTTTGGTTTCTTAAATTCTATTTTAATACTTTTCATCTAAAACGCATTCGGTGACAAGAGATAATTGTATGATTAGTTAAATTGGGATCGAAAGTCACAGATTGCTTGACTAAGAACCTGGTTGTAATTTGGACAATACGTCACAAATAGTGAGTTTCATAAACAACGACAATATCGCTTTTCTTCTGACATTTATCGATTTTTGGATCCACCAACAAATTTGACAACCTGTAAAAAAGTGAAACCCTAGTACAACCTTCACTTCACTACCTTTACAGATTTTGCGGTCGTCTTTTTGGTTTACTCATTGTATCTAATTTTGCAGATGGGAACCGTGAAGCGGAACTTCAGAAATAAGAATTTTGACCAGATCAAAACTAAAATGAACAAACAGAAGAAAAGAGAACAAACCTTAAATTGGAGAGACAGGTTAATGAAACAAAAATTTATTTTAGTTTTCAGAGAATTTTTTTCTTTTGTCATAGAAATGTTTTCTGTCTAAAGAAATGTTTGTTTTCTAGAGATATGTGTGTTGTATAGAGAAATGTTTGTTTTCTAAAGAAATGTTTTTTTGTCTCTATAAATATTTGTTGTCTAAAGAAATGTTTATTGGCGAAAGAAATGTTTGTCGTCCAAAATTATATTTGTTGTTTACAGAAATTTTTGTTGTGTAGAGAAATGTTTGTTGTCTAGAGAAACGTTTTTTGTCCAAATAAATGTTTATTGTCTAGAAAAATGTTTGTTGTCTAGATAAATGTTTGTTGTCTAAAGCAATTTTGTTGTCAAAAGAAATGTTTTTTGTTTAAAGAAATGTTTGTTGTCTTGAGAAATGTTTGTTATCTTGAGAAATGTTTGTTGTCGAAACAAATGTCTGTTCTCTAAAGAAATGTTTAGTACGTTGATTATCAAGAGATGTATCTGTGTCTAGAGATATGTTTGTTGTCCAAAGAAATGTTTGTTCTCTATAGAGAAATGTGTTTTGTTTACAGAAACTTTTGTTGTCTAAAGGAATTTTTTTGTCTAGAGCAATTGTGTTGTATGAAGAAATGTTTGTTTTCTAAAGAAATGTCTGTTGTCTAAAGAAATGTTTGTTTTCTTGAGAAATGTTTGTTGTCTAAAGAAATGTTTGTTGTCTAAAAAAATGTTTGTTGTCTGGAGAAATGTTTGTTGTCTAAAGAAATGTTTGTTGTCTAAAGAAATGTTTGTTGTCCAGAGAAATGTTTGTTGCCTAAAGAATGTTTGTTGTCTAAAGAGTTTTCTAAAGAAATGTTTGTTGTCTAAAGAAATGATTGTTGTTGAAATAAATGTCTGTTCTATAAAGAAATTTTTATTACGTTGATTATCAAGAGATATATCTGTGTCTAGAGAAATGTTTGTTGTCCAAAGAAATGTTTGTTCTCTAGAGAAATGTTTGTTCTCTAGAGAAATGTTTGTTCTCTAGAGAAATGGTTGTTGTTTACAGAAACTTTTGTTGTCTAGAGATATGTTTGTTGTCTAGAAAAATGTTTATTAGCTAAAGAAAAGTTTGTTGTCTAAAGAAATGTTTGTTGTTTAAATAAATGTTTGTTGTTTAAAGAAATGTTTGTTGTCTAAACTACTAGAGTAAATATTACTCCTTAGATAAATGTTTGTTGCTTAGGGAAATGCTTAATGTCTAGAGAAAAGTTTGTTGAGAATTCTTTGTTGTCTAAGGAAATTGTTTTGTCTAGAGAAATTTTGTTGTAAAAAAATGTTTGGTTGTCAAAAAAGATGTTTGTTGTCTAGAGAACTGTTTGTTTTCTAGTGAAATTTATTTGTCGAAAGAAATGTTTGTTGTCCAGAGAAATGTTTGTTTTCTGTGAAATTTATTTGTCTAAAGAAATGTTTGTTGTCTAGAGAAATGTTTGTTGACACTAACCGTGCTATGGCAGTGGTTCTTGGAGAAAAAGACAACAAAGAAGTTCTTGAGAAAAGAAAAAGATCCGAAAAGAAAGAAAGGATGAAGATGAATAGGTAATAAAACATTAATTTGAAAAAATAAATTGCTTTCTGAAAAAGGCTAAAATATTTATCATAGCCTTTCTTTGATTTTCATTAGAAATCTTCTTTTTGGAACATTTTATTAAATAGAAACCATTCAAGAATATTTCGGTTTTCAAAGCTGTATACGTATATGGAAAAATTAAAAAAAAAAGGTAAAGGGTCAAAATAAATAATTACATGAGGTGATACGACTATTGATCAATGTCTTTCAACAAATGTGTCTATTTGCAGCCATTTTGATAAATAAATATACAAATTGTTCTATTTATTAAAAACTCGTTTTGATTACAGAGAAATAGACGACGAAGTTGATTTGGATTGGAAAGTTTACTTCAGAAAGGTGATATTAACCCTATTCCTGCGGGGGGTTGGGGGGGGGGGTCCATTTGACCCCCCTGTATTTTTTTTACACAATTCAAAAAGTATTGGTCTGAGGCTGTTGAAATTTTCTGAACTTTCCTAAATACCCATAGCCCTCCCTGAGCTTTTATACTTACTGCCCGAGTTCTCAGCCATACTGCCTAAATGATATATTTTTCCTGTAACAGATTTTTGTTTTGACCCACTTTCTGTTGTCAGATTTGATAACTTTCAGCTTTTTGGAAAGCCTATGACCTAAGGAAACGGATTGCACAGTTGTGCAAAGAAATGATCGTAAAGTTTTTGCATAATTACAACCCCTCAAAATAAAGTGTTGATTTTTAGTTTTTCATAAAAACTGATTTTGCAAAAAAAATCAACTTTTGCAAATTTGCAATTTTTTGTTTAAATTTAAAAAATTAAAATTATCTGTTTCTTTTAGCTGTGAAGTTTTGAATGTGGAGTTGCAAAAAAAAACGCTAATATTATTTTATTGCTTACATAAAACCTAATTTCTGATATTTATAATTAGATCAAGTTTTTAAAGGCATTGTTGTGTTTAATTGATCGCAATCTTTAAAAAAGGAAACTCAATAAAATATTAAATTATTTGATGTTTAATATTCTGTATAGGCTGAACACGCGGAGAGGAGAAAGGATTTCGCGGTTGCAATGGAAGAAATAAGGGAGGAGAAAAATTAAGAAGAAAAAAAGTTTAAAAAATTGATTAATAAACTATACATTTTCCAATTAGCATCAATTGAGGTTGATTCTCTTTAAAACTTGCCCTATTAAAGTATAAACTTCAATTTTTCGTGAACACTACCTTTAAAGGAATGCTTTGTCTGCACTGAGACGAGACAGGATCAATGCTCTGATGAGCTACGATGATATAAACAGAATGGTTTGTTTAAAACTCAGGTAATTCAAATGTTTGACCTTAATAGGATTGATCACAGACTTAGATAATTTAGAGGTTCAAACAATTGAACAGAAACCACTTGCCTATTTCAAGGTGCAAACCCTTTGCTAATGGTGGATGTCAAAGTATACAACAGTCAACAAGAACGGGTTCACACCCTTGGCTAATGGTGGATGTCAAAGTATACTTCAGTCAACAAGAACGGGTTCACACCCTTTGCTAATGGTAGATGTCAAAGTATACTACAGTCAACAAGAACGGGTTCACACCCTTTGCTAATGGTAGATGTCAAAGTATACTACAGTCAACAAGAACGGGGTTCACACCCTTTGCTAATGGTAGATGTCAAAGTATACTACAGTCAACAAGAACGGGTTCACACCCTTTGCTAATGGCGGATGTCAAAGTATACTACAGTCAACAAGAACGGGTTCACACCTTTTGCTAATGGTGGATGTCAAAGTCAACAATACAGTCAATGAGAATACATTCCTACTTTTGCTAAATCAATATGTATTTAAAAGTAAAATGCATGCAGTTCTGAAAATGTTTTGATTATTTGATTGCTGTATAAATGCATAATTGAATGCATATTCAGTTGAAATTTCATTATGAATAGGTTGTTTCAACAAATACCGATCAGAACAAAATTATTAAACATTATATTTTTAAGGGGCTCATATTAATTGTTATATACATGGACTTCTACCTATCGGCTGGATATATATTTGGAACCTATCAGCTGTATATTTATATTTGGACTCTTACCTATCAGCTGTATATAAATTTAGACTCCTACCCTTTAGCTTTATAAAAATTGGACTCCAACCAGCTGTATATATTTGAACCCTACCTATCAGCTGTATATATTTTTAGACTCCTATCTATCAGCTGTATATAGGGATGTTAACGTTTTCATTTTTCAGAAAAACTATCGTTTCGTTATGAAAACGACGACGAAAAATCGAAAACAAAACAATCGTTTTTAAAAACGATCGTTTTTCAAAACAATCGTTTTTATAAAATTCGTCGTTTCGTTAACGATCATTAACGAAGACCCTTCGTTAACGATCGTTAACGACAACCCTTCGTTAACGATCGTTAACAAAGTGAGGAAACCGACATGAAGGCATCTGTACTTAACATTGAGTGGTTTTTAAGAAAATATGAAGGAGTTTTGACTCCCCCACATACTGTTAAACTTCATGTAAGACGACATTCAATAAAGTTTCATGTAATTTTTTTCCAATAAAGTTCGTCGTTTCGTTAACGATCGTTAACGACAACCCTTCGTTAACGATCGTTAACATAATTGTCAATAACATTTTTTTAAAACGATAGTTTTTTCAAAAATTATCGTTTTTTTAAAAACAAGCGTATACAAAACGGTTGCAAATCGTTTTAATAAAAACGATCGTTTTCAAAAACGATCGCTATTCGTTTTCTAAAAGTTTAAAACGAGTGGGTCGTTTTTTAAAAACGATCGTTTTTGAAATCGAAACAAAAAACGATCGTTAGCTGCATACATATTTGGGCTCCTACCATTCAGCTTTATATATTTGGGCTCTACCTGTCAGCTGTATGTACATTTGGACTCCTAGCTATCAACTGTATACATATATTATTTGGAGTCTTACCTATCAGCTGTTTATATATATGTTTGGACTCCTACCTATCATCTGTATATATATATATATTTGGACTCCTACCTATCAGCTGTTTACATTTAAGCTCCTACTTAGCAACTGTATACAGATATATTTTGACTCCTACCTATCAGCTTAATATATATTTGGAATTCTCCCTATCAGCTGTATATACATGTTTGGACTCCTACCTATGAGCTTTATATATATATTTAGACTCCTACCTATAAGCTTTATATATTTGGAATTCTACCTATTAGCTATATAAATTTGTACTCCTACGTCTATCATCATATCGAATTTTCTGTGATTCTGTGATTTAATATTTATAAAACTTTAGAATTTGATAGAAATATTAAAAAAGAATAGATAGAAAAAAGAATATTGAAAAAAGCACCATATAGAAGAGTTGAACAAAAAAGTACAATTTTGCACCAGGCACCGCGTAATAACACTTTTTTT
This sequence comes from Eurytemora carolleeae, assembly GCF_000591075.1. NCBI lineage: Eukaryota > Metazoa > Arthropoda > Copepoda > Calanoida > Temoridae > Eurytemora > Eurytemora carolleeae. The sequence continues at coordinate 112,831 of NW_019397152.1, forward strand.
GGACTCACCCTGCATATAAATATTTGGACTTCTATCTATCAGCTATATTATTTTAGAGCAAAAATATTTCTGCACGCTAACGAACCCTCCCTGGCACTAGAGGATGCAAATGTAAGCATAAATTTTATAAAAGGATATGTTGTCAAAATGTCAAGTGACCCTCCATGTGAAATATTGTGGAATGTCAAATTCAAAACCTTGGAAACCTTAATCTCATCTATGATGTGGAAGATAGCGTCGTTTCTTTTGGGTTAAAAGTCTGTAATTCTGATAATTTTTCATTGTTTCTGGAGGAAAAAATACGCAACGCAATTTTGCAGAGACGCCACAAAAGAAAGTAAATAGTTTTCAAAAACAACATGATGAATATCTGAGGGTATTGTTGTGAATCAAACAATTCACCCTACCAATGGAGGGTCATTTAAAACAACTTTTATTGTTGCTTTAAAATAAAATTCAAAATATTTTGAAATTCTTTCAAAAATCTGGTTTCATGTAATAATGTAACAGTGGGCGAGTTTTGTTGATCTTTTACGATCAGCAATTCAAGGATTTTTTGGATCGCTGAGATCATAGCTACCAAGGGGAATCATGCCCCCTTTCCCCCCCCCCCCATCTTTAACCCTACGGTTGGACTTTAGAGTCCTATTTTGAATCCTAACGGATTTATTTGAGTTTGCATTTGGATTCTATAAATAACCCAAGCGACGCCGAATTTTCCGTTATCTTGAAGACCCAAGCGTTGGGGAGGGGGCGGAACAACCCCGGGGTAGCTAGGGTTAAATGCGATCCTAGGATGGAGCAAAATCGAAGGGGGACAGGCAGTTGATCGTCAGCTCCCTTGATCTAAAGGTCCCTTTGAAGAATTCCCCTATTTGATGAAACTGATTTGATTAATAATATTTAGTTTGTATAAGTGAGACGATGAAAATGAAAATGTAAAATGTCCCCTGTTTGATGGAACTGATTAGATTCATAATATTTAGTTTGTATAAGTATCGTTCGATTTAAAGTTTGTATCTTTTGTATATAAATATATTGTAAGAAAAACCGACTCGTTGAATATTTAAGAAACTCAGTGCATTGCTTTATTGATTTTTATTCATATACAATAATAATATTCTTTGAAGGATGTGTTCAAGGAGTTTCCCATGGATTTTGGGGCCCACTGCATTATGGTAAAAATATTTTAAATTTCTTTTTTTCTAAAGTCATTATTAAATAAGCTTATATCTAATATCCAATATATTTTTTATATTTTAAGAATTAAAGCTATTTTTATATTGTTCAAAATTGTTTTAAAACCACAATGTTTAGTTAAATTTGAAAATAAAAATATACATAGCTTATTTCTTAGTAAAACTCTTAAAACTGGTTTGGCTGGGTTACCCAAAATAGTCNTTTCCTTATTGCGATACAAATTCATAACATTTGATAAACTTTTAGAAAGCTCTTGGGCTCTAGTCTGCAAAAAAATCAAATTTGCTAAATTCCAAATAACAAACAAAAAGTGGGCGAACCATGCATGCATGCATGATAAGTCAAGCATTTTTAAAAACCTCTTGCCGCGGCGAGTTCAAATATGAAAAAAAAAAATTTGCAAAATTTCGAAAAAATAAATTTGTATTCAAGGAAAACTGAAAATATGCAAAGTCTCTGAAAGGACATCTGTGAAAACATTTATGCAAAATTTCTTCGCAAAAATTTAGAAATATGCTTACTTTTGTTAAAGACTTTCCAAAGAGCTATAAAAAGTCTAAATCCAAAGACCGGAAGTAGGTCTAAATTTAGATTTAGTCGGACAAATGGAAAATAAGGCATTCAGGCAGTAGGTATAAAAGCCCCACTTTGAATCTAAATTGAGGGGCATGTCTAAGTTTCAAAAAGTGTTAATAGCTTCAGACCAATACTTCTCAAAAAAAACGTCAGCCACTTTAAGATAAACTTTAGTTTGATTTTGCTTTATGATTCTGTACATAGACTTGAAAAGAACTCAGTATTAAAAAGCAAAGATTGAGTGGAATAACAAAGCATGGTTGCACACACACATATATTTACATTATAATGATACAAACGATTAGTCTTGGACCAACTAAACTAAAGTTGATCTTAATACACATGACATTCGCCTGGAGCAAATATACTATGTAATATATATACATCAATTGGTGCTTTACATGCTGTTATCTAGGCTGATTGTTTGAACATGAATTTATCTAGGCTGAATGTTTGTGCATGAATATATCTAGGCTGAATGTTTGTATATGAATATATCTAGGCTGAATGTTGGTACATGAATATATCTAGGCTGAATGTCTGTACATGAATATATCTAAGCTGAATGTTTGTACATGAATATATCTAGGCTGAATGTTTGTACATGAAAGGGTTTCTAGAAAGGTCTCTGAGTGTTTGGCACAAAGCAGCTCATCTCCGACCCAATGTTGAAGAGGTAAATATGCTCCAATTTTTACAATTAAGATAATTTATTGGCCGACGGTAATAAATAAAATTTGTAATAAAATGACTACAGTGATGACATTGAAACTGTAGAGCAGGAAGACAACATTTAACGCTTATGTTGTTATAAAAGCAATTAGTTTACTAACTGCTGGACAATCAAGTGAAATGGGAACCCAATGCTCCCAAGGTTACTTAAAGTTTACCCACAGTTGACCGATTTTACCGAGAAACTAAATCTTCGCTGTGAAAGTCGACACACTCAATTTAGATCCTCAAAACCAAGCTCAGAATATTCTCGTGGGTCTTCAGAGTTTCCCAATCAAAATTTGAGGCAAATCGGTCCAGGAGTTCCTGATCGGACAAACTAACAAACAGAGATTACAATTTTCTATATATAGATATAAAACATGTATTGCATTATAGCAATATGCCCTGAAGATTGAGAAAAGCAAGAACAATTATAAATTGTTAAAACATGTGAAAATGGTATTTAATCAATATATATTTCTTTACTCTAATGGTTGCAACGAATATATATATAATGTATATATATACAGAGATATGTATATATATATGTATAGGTTCAGGTGTCTATAGATAAAGTACGGAATACTCTAATGGTTGCAACTAGAAATTGTTTCAGTGCTCCGGATACCAACACCATCATTCAGGTAAGGAGCCTTAACGTCGGAGATAAGAACCACACAGAAAAAAACTTCTGGACAAGACATATTTCAAAAATAAAAATTACAAAAAAATATTTCAGAAAAAAAACATTAGAACAGTTAAATTCGAAAAATACAAATTTTGAAAAAGTCAAATTCCGCAAAAGATCTGGACTGAATTTGGGGGGAAAATAGGATCAAAGGTTTCCATGAATGTGTTTTGATTACTGTTTGTAACTAATGATGGACAAAACATGGTTCGCTTTTAAACTTTAAAGGTGTTCATAGACTTTGTAATTTGTAAAGGTTTTAACGTTTAAAAATTGTTTTTTGGCCAAAGTTTTTTTTTAACTATTCAAATGCGATAATATAAGGAAAACAAATCAAATAAATTCATTCTAAAAATAAATGTTTTTTGTTTATTTTATCTCAGGGTCCAAATTTGGCTTTTTGCATACAGGAAAACCAAATGTGAAGAATAAACAATTTTTAATTTGTAGAACTTCTCCGATTTTTGTAGAAACCAACCCGTTTAAAAGTAAAAAAAAAACCTGAAAAGTTGTAAACAAATGAACAAAATATTTATGAAGAAGTAACAAAACAATCAAGACTTATTTTTTAATTGCACACAAGAAATGTAAAAAACAATAATTTTGGCGTAAAATGTGTTCAGGCCATGATTGAAGATTATAACTCTGTTGATAATTATCTAAACTCGGTTTCTGATGAAACAGGTAACTACAGTGAGAGCTTTAGAATAATTGAAAATTGACGTCTTTTTATTTCTTTTCATGATAACATGTTGCTGAAGGTTTTTATTATAACTTGTAACTTGTACAGATGTGCCCTGAACAGTAATTGGACAGCGAAATTTTTTTTAATCTTTTTAACCCCATTATTAGTCTGGTTTAGGTTTGAATATACTTTAAAAATTTAAAATCATACAAAATTACATGTTTTGAAAAATAGTCTTTACTTGGTCAAATAATCTACTCTGGCAAGACTTAGCTCACCAAACTAATTCTACTTATCGGTTCACCAAACCAATTCTACTTATTGGTTCAACAAACCAATTCTACTCTTTGGTTCACCAAACTAATTCTACTTATTGGTTCACCAAGCCAATTCTACTTATTTTTTGTTCTTTTTAAATTTTGTGTAAAGATCCATATTGTTCAAAAATCTAAATTTTTTCAGAAATCAAAATTTTATTCTTTAAAAATTCGATTTTTTTTAATATCACGGGCAACGCCGGGCACATTAGCTAATATGCAATAAATGACTGACAAGTGGAAGTGGGTCAAAACAAAGATTTAGTTTGTTACAGGAAAAAGCAGTCATTCAGGCAGTATGCCTGAGGACTCAGGCAGTTAGTATTAAAGCCTGGTTTTAGGCCTAAAGGGAGGGCTTTGAGTAAAGGAAAATAAAGATTTTAAAGAACAAGATCGTTTAAACTATGTTTAAACTCATGTTACAGATCTTACTATGCAAAAAAACATAGTTAATCTTTTAAAAACTATCTAGAGGTATTAACAGACCCCAACAAGAACTTGTCCGAAAAAGAGAAACGGACCAAGAAGCCAATACCGATCAAGGTAACCAAGAAAACTGATTTTAATATCATAATTAATGAATATTATGTATTGTCAATTATTTACGAAATGTCTTCATTGAATGTGTTGCGTCCTCATAAGGGAAAATGTTCTTTGTTTTGATTTAAAATATTATTATTTTTACGCCGAAGGGGTAATTGAATTAATGAACTATAGAAATTGTGTGTCTAGGTGCTGAGCTCTCAGGAGAAGAAGGATGAGAAGAACCTGCTGGGGACCAGCTACTCAGACAAGGAGTTCTTAAAAAAGGTCTTCAATGTTTTAATTCACATTCATAGTACTATTTAGGTGTACTGTAGATGTAATATATACATGTGTACTGTACAGGTGTACTGTAAATGTAATATATACATGTGTAATGTTTAGATATACTGTAGATGTAATGCTTACATGTGTACTGTACAGGTGTACTGTAGATGCAATATATACGTGTGTACTGTACAGGTGTACTGTAGATGTAATATGTACAGGTGTACCGTAGATGTAGTATGTATATGTGTGCTGTCCAGGTGTACAAGGAGTGTTCAGACAAGGAACTGATTCAAGAAGTTACAGAGGAAGGATTTCTATTCCTAGTTGGAAGGTAAAGTGGAAAATACATATCTAATAATAATTTGAATTATTTTCTTAAAAAAGGGACTGTTAACGATATATCAAGTGTCCCTTTTCTTGAAAAAAGAAAAAAAATAGCAATACACAATTTTTTAAATTGAAAAATTAAATTGGAAGGAAAAATTTATTTTAATAATTTTTCTCTTATTAATCTATAAATTGTAATGAGAAAGAACCTCTAAAAACTTTCCCTGGGATGTTTAGAAAGATGATAATTTTCCCGTCTGATAATTGAAGGATTACAGTATGGTTATGTTGACGTACTAAGCTTAGAGGTGTAAGAAATATTTTTTTTTGCATTTTTTTGAAAAAGTTTTTTATCAAACTTGGTGATTGCAATGCAAATATTTAAATAAAACCTTCTTTTATCGAAATGTTTTTTTTTTCTAAATTCACTTTGTAAAGAGTTTAAGTTCAAATAATTATTGATAATTATTGCTTTAGATCGAGTAGATATTCCTAAACATTCCGATGAAAACCTAAGTTAATTATTTGGACTAAAACTCTTTACTAAGTAAAAGAAAAAAACATGTATGTTTAAGAAAGTTTTATATAAATATATGCAATCACCAAGAACGTTTCCAAAATATGCAAAAAAAAATATTTCTGACACCCCTAAGCTTAGTACGTCAATATAATTCACCAACACCATACCATGCAGTCCTTCAATTATCAAACAGGGAAATTTTCATCTTTTTATACATGCCAGGGAATTTTTTTTTTTTAATAAATGCAGTCCACTATGCTTTAAAACTGCAGTAAGTAGTAAAACAATACAATGCGGTTAAAAAAAAAACTTTATTATGGGGGGGTGGGGGGGCTCTCTGTATGCAAATCTAATATTAAATATTAAATATTTAAGCTAAGAATAAATCATTTTTCAGAGCTGAGTTTTGGCGTCAACAGCAACCTTTATATTCAAAGGGGAACAAAAATCTGCAAAAATCTGAAACCGGTGAATCTGGTGAAAACTCTGAAACTTCTGAAACTTCTGACAGCTCCTCTGCAAGGGGTGCCGATATTCATGATTCAATATCACCCCCCAGTTCTTAAAGGAACTGGATTCAATCTTTACCCCCAGTTTTTAAAGGGACTGGATTCAATATCACCCCCAGTTCTTAAAGGGACTGGATTGAGTATCACCCCCCAGTTCTTAAAGGGACTGGATTCAATCTTTACCCCCAGCCCAGTTCTTAAAGGGACTGTTTTCAATCTTTACCCCCAGCCCAGTTCTTAAAGGGACTGAATTCAGTCTCACCCACCAGTTCTTAAAGGGATTGGATTCAGTCTCACCCATCAGTTCTTAAGAAATTGTAGGAATTGTAAATGTTATTTCAAGGGACCTTACAGATTTCACAACAGTATCCTTGAAAGGTTTTTCTGATCTAATATGAAATAAACAAATATACATAATATATGTTTTTTCTTTTTAAAACTAATTCTTTTTAACTGACTTGTTCATTTCTGTTGCAAAAAAATAGAGAGTTATTAAAATTAAATTCTTTTAATTTTAGAAAAACAACGATGCTAAACCCTTATAAGCATTTTGATTAAAAATGCAGTTTCGCTTTCTGGTGGGATGAATTATTTCTCTCTATAGGAAGTTCAATGTTGTATTATTATACGAAGTTAGTTTCTAAATACCTGCCCTAATCGTTCTATCGATATTTCACCGGGGATTTTGTTGTTTACTTGTGAAACAGGAAGACGACATTCAAGTTATACTTGATAAACTTCTTAACAGTAAATTATATTGATTTAATTTTGATCGCTTCTTGTTTATAAGTCGTATTCTATAACTATTTTTCTATAACCAGACCCATGCCAAGCATTTTACGTTTCTATATTTTCTAATTTTTGAAAAAATGATTCAATTTCAACATAAAACTCATAAATCCTCCTAACCTGAAAACGATAGTTAAACGATCATTTTTTGTTTCTTTTTTCAATAGTTTACAAAAACGATCGTTTCGTTTTCGGATAAAAACGATCGTTTTTAAAAACGACCCACTCGTTTGGAACTTTTAGATAACGAATAACGATCGTTTTTGAAAACGATCCTTTTTAGAAAAACGAATTGCGACCGTATTTATACGATTGTTTTTTAAAAACGATCACTTTAGAAAAAACGATTTGTTAAAAAAAATATTTACAATTATGTTAACGATCGTTAACGAAGGGTTATCGTTAACGATCGTTAACGAAGGGTTGTCGTTAAGGATCGTTGACGAAACGACGAGTTTTATAAAAACTTTCGTTTTTAAAGACGATCGTTTTGTTTTCGATTTTTCGTCGTCGTTTTCATAACGAAACGATCGTTTTTCAAAAAAATGAAAACGTTAACATCCCTACCTTCAGGTTTATTTTACGCCATAACTTGATTTTAAAAGACGTCTTCCAATTCAAAGTCTTCAGCTGTTATTACTGCCCACTAAGTAGGATATTCAAGTAATTAACACTTACAGGGTTACTTACAAAGAATGGACTTCAGAAACGACTTTACAAGATTTAAAGTGTCTTGGTCCTTTTACTTATAAACTTGTTTCTTTCTTTTCCTAGTCATTAAATAAGTCATTAAAAGACAATATTTAAAGGAAGTATTTGCGAAAAATGAAAGGGGGAATAGGCTTACGGAGAAAAAAACGCTTTTGATCGCTACATATCTTTCTTTTATCTGTTGCGTCTTTAAGAGAAAATTGTTAAAAACAACTTATACTGAAGAACGTAGCGTCCATATAAATTCAGAAAGTTGCAACATTCAACTGGGATCGTAAAATAATCAATATAATTCCAAACAAATCATTCAAATATTACAAATAATAGTCATCGATTATTTTTGGACGCATTCGCGTATAGTTATTCTTTCAAAATATTTAAGATTTTGTTTTAAATAATATTTGCTGGCGATGGATTTTCGAACATTCCCGGAAAGTATGAAAATGTCGTCTTAATTTTCAAAAATCCTCGAAACAGAAATAAAAGTTTTCAAAGGTAACTCTCAGATCATAATAAATAAATAAATAAATACATATCAATTATAGAGGAATGCGTCGAAAATTTATTGATGATTGTTGATTGTCTGAATGATTTGTTTGGAATTAAATTCATTTTTTTACGATCCGAGTTGAATGATGCAATTTTTTGAAATTGTATGAACGCAACATCTTTAGTATAAGTCGTTTTTAACAATTTTGATTTATTGTAAAATAATTAATAATATCTATTAGAAAGATATTTATTTTTAATTTAAATTAATTTAAATCCTATACTTTCAAAATTGTTGGTAAATTTTGAAAGAAACAATGGTAGCAAACTTTATTTTAACGAGAAATTATTTTCTTTTAAAAATCCAAGATTGTTTGTATGTAAGTGTTCATATTTACTGGGACACCCTGTAGAATAATTTAAATGTGTTCACAATCATATTTACTGGGACAATCTATAGAATAATTTAAATGTGTTCACCATCATATTTACTGGGACTGTTACGCGACCAAGACACGTATAAAATGATCTATAAAGATGGTTGCCCCTGTGTGAGTACGACGCCCCTGATTCCTCGTACTGTGTGCAGACAGAAGTTTCCAGAGGCCGGTTTCTGGAGCTTGTTTATAATAAATCTAGCGTACACTTTTCGGCGCAGTTGAGATTCAAATTTAAAACGTTTTATTACGACGCCATATTTTTTTTGTTTAAACCGAATTGTGACACGATGTGGAGGCTCAATATGGTAAGCTACGCTAGATTTATTAAAAAATATAATGTATTTTGTTTATAAAGTAAATGTACAGGTTTTTTTAGCCCTATTATTCATTAAATTAATAGTATTATGTATTATATTCACGTTTTTTCTTTGCTTTGTATTTTAATGGCACCGAAGGTTAAGAGTGTCACATGGGCTTACTAGGCGAGCAGCCCAGGCGGCTATATATCTAGTACCGGCTCGATAGTACAGTATATTATTTTGTACTGGCACAACATATTTCAAATGTCGTCCGCTATCTTCGAGTATGATAACTCAAATTTTGTTTCAATATTTTTTCCGTAGCAAAACAATTAGGCGCAACTTCTCTGGGGGGGGGGGATATAGATGATGGACAAATTAAAATAAATTAAGATTAACTATTTCGCCTTACATTATTTCAAAACTTGCAATCTTTTGTTTGCAATTGAATAATTGCACTAAATTGTGTCTGGTTATTTTTTAAATTA
>NW_019397153.1:0-2766 GCF_000591075.1 Eurytemora carolleeae
ACGAAATTTTTTGTGAAAATCCGCGAATTATTTTTGTTTTGTTTTACGATGTACACAAAGAGAACATGTTCACAATTAATTTAGAAGATGGGCGCAAAGCGCCCTCTAAGGCTAGTATTTAATAATTTGTCAAAGAAAAGAAGTTGGAGATAATCATAAATGTAAGAAAACATACAGTTTAAATTCCGAACAGTCCTCGCTGAATTCTCATCCTTTGTGGGTAACCCTGTAACTGTTAAAAAGAATAATAATTCTCTAAATGTCGCGTACAATAATTCATTTTACAAAATTGATTAATTTCCCCTGTGTCTCAAATTTTTCATCTGTTATATTTCAAATTTGAATAAAAATTTGTTTACCGTCATTTTTAGAAATCGCCCGGTGTTTGAAATATGAAATCGCTTGCATGAAATATATATATAGGCCTTATCGCGGATAATATATTTTTCCCACCATTTCTGATCTCGCTAAATACAGATTTCGGAATTTCATGTCACCCGTGATCTGTAAATGGTTCAAAGGGTCCTGTTGTAAATCTGACATGGCCGTAATTCTGGAGATTTGTGTAAGTATTCCAGTTTATAAACGATTGAAAGAAGAAAACAGATTATTGAAGGATTGGGTCTATAGTTTTGCTGCAGTTGCAATTGCTTATAACAATTTGGAACTTATAAAAATATATAAAAATAGAAACTTCTTTTAATTAATAATCTAGTATGTAACTTATAACAAATATCTACAGTCTAAATAATAATTTATAATTTGAGCTCTCTTCAATATTTCAGAGATTCTAGTGAACCTAAATGCAAAGATAGCTTTGCCGGGTTCACAACGGTACCTTTGAAACATATGCCTGATACCAAAAATTCCTATTTTTTTGTTTAGTAAAAATGCGCAGGTCTCTTTTGTAGAGAAACCACAAATAAAAATAATCAGTTTTCAAAACTATTAACAGCGATATCTAATTATTCATACTTTTAAGAGTTTAGAGTATACAATTGTGAATCAGGCATTGCAAATCTTTGAATGGAGAGGGTCGATTGAAACTACGCTTACATAATAGGTGTGAAACTATTTAGTCAAAAATACCAAATTCGATATTGCCCCATCAAAATATTATACAATAGAAAATTCGAAACAACATTCGAAAAATAAATAAATTAATGATTTAAAAATCAGATCATAGGGGAAGGTCAATTTTTCGAAAAATTTTGACTGTATCAAAGCAAACTTTGGAGCTAGTGCTTGGTTGATTTGAGAATTTTTATCAAAATAGTTTCACCTTTACTTTCAGTCTTAAATGACATATTTTTAAGACCGGGATGTTCAGATGTTCAAATCCTTTCAATAAAAAGTTTTTTTTTAAATTTAGTTTTCAAACTTAAATTTTCTTTTAGCACCGCACCTCACGTTTTTTAAAGATTTTTCACGTTTTTTAAAGATTTTTTTACTTAAAATGAGAGCAAAAATTGGTCAAAATCGTGAAAATATGTTAAAAATTAAACAAATTACAGACTAAGAACAAATTTTTTCTCCGAAAGAAGGCTCAATTTCAAGGCTTTGTCTAAACAATAATGTATATATTAAGAGAGAAAGGAAACGAAGAGGCTTATCTTATAATCAATGTAGATGTACAAAGGCCAAATTTGAGCCACGGCTTAAATCCGCCAAAACCCGGCTTAAATCTTGAAACATTTGATACAATTTTAAGTGGAACCAACCTGCATATTCAGAGTACATAACCAACCACTCTATAGAAAAAATTGATCGAGTGGTTAATTTTGTACATCACGTTTAACACTTAACACTTGAAAATAGAGTGATCGTATTTTTACCGGGAATTTTGTGTAATTCATAAAATCCCCCCCCTCCTCACCCGACTCTATCTCGATCATTATNGCTACTTCTTAAGGGTATTACAGTAAATACAAATATTTAATGTTATAAACACTGACGATTTAAAATACTAACTATAAAAAATATCAAGAAATAATAATGATTTGATCGGACTAAAGGACTTTTACAGGCTTATAAGAGGAGAGCATGAGTAGGCCCCTTACTGGCAAACATGGGCAGAGGGACTGCAGAAAGACTGCTAAGAAATACATAAAAAGACACTTAAGAACAGAACTTTATGCTTTGAGCACTCATTCAATGAGTTGTCTCATTTAGATCATTTATAAATCTGTTGGAAGATGCGCCCCTGTATAAATTGCATAATTTTACTTTGGTTTCCCTAGAAAACAACGAATATGAAACTGGTATCCCCTCTTTAAATCCACGGTTAATTAAAATCAAAATATAGTCACCTTAAATTATGAGCACTATTATAAAATTTATTGCGAAATCTTAGTTTCCAGACAAAACCGGGTTCCCAACCTAGAATGTCATATAGGCAAACATTACGAAAAGCAAAAATTACACTAGGAAAAAATGTCGTAATGACAATGGTTTCTGGGTAGAATTTTTTAAGAACCTTGAAATAAATTAATAAACAAAATTTGAAGTTTGAGATTTAATTATGTCGAGCACATCGTGGCCTCAATATAATGCATATTGAATTAAGTAAATATATTCCCAATTGTACAAAATATATTAATTATTCTATAAAGTTTACGCAGAAATCTTACCCATCGGGAATCTAAACAGCGACAACTAGAAAGAGTTTCGGATGTATGTATGTATCATATACATAACCAATCTTAATAAACAATAGAACATGTTCTAGACTTATTTTAAGAAGATATATACAAATATTACATTTTA
>NW_019397153.1:3764-38016 GCF_000591075.1 Eurytemora carolleeae
TTATACAATAATCGAGTCCAAGGGTAACAATATTATACAATAATCGAGTCCAAGGGTAACAATATTATACAATAATCGAGTCCAAGGAAAACAATATTATACAATAATCGAGTCCAAGGATAATAATATTATACATTAATCGAGTCCAAGGGTAACAACAGTATACAATAATAGATTCCAAGGGTAACAATATTATGCAATAATCGAGTCCAAGGATAATAACATTATGCAATAATCGAGTCCAAGGATAACAATATTATACAATAATCGAGTCCAAGGGTAACAATAATATACAATATTTGAGTCCAAGGATAACAATATTTTACAATAATTGAGTCCAAGGGTAATAATATTATACAATAATCGAGTGCAAGGGTAACAATATTATACAATAATCGAGTCCAAGGATAACAACATTATACAATAATCGAGTCCAAGGATAATAATAGTATAATCGAGTAACAATACCAATACTATAACAATGCTATACAATAATCGAGTCCTAGGGTTAGAATATTATGCAATAATCGACTCCAAGGATAACAATATTATACAATATTTGAGTCCAAGGATAACAATATTATACAATAATCGAGTCCAAGGATAACAATATTATACAATAATCGAGTCTTTGCCAAAGACTTAAATATCTTAAATAACTGTAAACCTTATAATAACTTATAAAATTTGATCTCACAGAATTAACTAATTCTAATTAGTCTACGGCATTGCAAAGATAAAGGGATAAGAAAAATCTGAGTTTTTGGCAAATACTAAAAGTTTTTCAAGCTCTATACGATCCTGACTGGCCAATATTTTGCCACCTTTAAGTTTAAAAAGAGCGATATATCGGAATAAATTTACCTCCTGTACAGACCGTTCTATATTGATGCTGCTGAAACGGCAAAAAATAACTTTGAAGCTTTAAAAACCAATCAAACTGGAACCACGCGAAAAGAAAAATATATTTGAACTCTACATACATTTAGAACCAGAAAACTCTGGAATAGGAAAAGACATTTAAAACAATAAACTAAGTGTATTTGATGTTGTTGTAAAGCAAAAATTATTATTAAATAACTTGTTCAGTGAAATGTGTCTTTTTATATTGGACTATTTGAAGACAAACTTTGAGTCAAAAAGTCGTCTTCCTAATCCAGAATTTTCTGGTTTTCACTGTAAATTGACTTATAGCCAAGTTAAAATGGCAGAAAAATGAAAATCTGCGAACTTGTTATTGTTTCATACTGTATACCACGAGAAGATGCTCACAGATAGAGCCACAATAAAAAGTTGAAAAGATTATGGGCGCGAAGCGCCCTGAAAGAATAGTGCTGTAAACTTGTAAAGTTTTTTGTTTAGATAAACTAATAAGACCGACTTTACTTGATATGTTCCTCAACTTAACTGTAAAGAAACCTAACTGTCAAAACTTTTTCTATTAAAGTTCAAATATTTCAAGTTTCCAAGTAAAGGACTAATTGAAGATTCAGTATTTGTTTAGCCATACTGTCTGTTACAAATTCCAAGTGTATTAAATATATTATTTACTTGAAAAGAAAACCTTGAATTTTTAATGAAAGTAGTTTTGTTGGTTGGTTTAAATATTTTCCTTATATATTAGGAGAGTCTTTGGAAGTTGATCGATGTGCAATATACACCTTGTGATAGGACACATCACAATTTTTTTTTAAATCTAAAGAATTTGGACTTTTATAAGATTGTATAAAAATCTAAGAAGTTTCATTCAAAATTTGCTTTCTTTCCCCTACGCCAAACTTTGACCCTAAGGCTAAAACGAATATTTGAAAACGTTAGTTTTTGGCTCGTTTTTCCCTTATATTTTCTCAGAGAATAAAAGAATTGCAAAGTTTAATGGAAGCAAACTTTTACAAAATACAATTTTGAAATTGAATTAAATTAGGGCCTTAAAGCTAGTTTCCTTTCCTTATTTTTCTCATTTAGATAATTTAGTTTTTTTCTCAAATACTGATGAGGTTTGGGAATATATATCTGAAGTCAGAGCCGGAAATTGATGAGAGTATCGTTAAAACAAAACTCCTGATTTTCCTATTTGGGGTCTTATACATCTATACATTAGTGTAGATTTTATTTTATGAATTCAGAAAACAAAAAAAGAATATAAAGAATTCACAAATTAAATATTATTACTTAACACAAATATTGGTAAATACAAAACTGCCAAGACCCCATCCATAAAACCGTGTTTCCGATATCGGGTTTCAGTCTTAAGTTTCGGTCTCTAGTAGGTATCTGCAGTCGGCATAACGAGCAAGATTTACTCTAAACCTGTCTCATTACCATTCTTAATACAGAGATGAATGAGCCTAATTATCAAACATTGGAGAATACAGAGAACACAAATAAACATTGGACAATTCGACCAATAGTTTATGTATGATGCCCAACTACCAATAGATTATTCAGTTGATATTTGATTATTTTAATAAACGGTATTCCGATTGCACGGCACACAGAGAAAAAAATTCAAGATTTTTCTGTCATTGTTCATTTACAAAGGTTTAAAAGCGGTAACCAATTGAATATACTGCTACGGATATGTCAAATAATAAATAATTAGTTTTTACTATTTCATGTTAATTAATTATATATTTTATGACCTAACATAAAAACTTAGATGTTGGATAGCTAAACTGTTTCATTCGTTTCAATTAAAAATAAATTATTTTTAATAAAGATAACTTGTTAAGACACAGTTCTTAATTGGGATAGCCTGTGTTTAATTAAAGCATACAGTAAGAACGAGAAAACATATTGGAATTATAGTTTTTTTTATTTTACTCATAAAATATATCTGTAGATTTTGTAACTTGCAACTTGAATATAATAATTAATAATATATAGTTGATCTGAATGAGAACCAAAAAGTAACGCAGTAATCTTTAACATTTGCTTGGAAACGAACAAGTATTGTGTAAATTATAGGAAAATGACTTAAGCAAAAGGCATTTATTCCTTAATCCCAGTGATATTACCCACAGGCCGAATTTAAAGAATTTGAGCGTTGCTTAAATTTGAGACGCGACTCAAATATGGTTGGTTCAACTTAAAATTGTATTCAATGTTTCAAGATTTAAGCCGGTGCTCAATTTAAACCGGTTTTTGGCGGATTTGAGACGCAAAAGTAAGGAATTTATCCAAGTTTTACAGTTTTAGTGACTTGCTTAGAAGAATTTCCGGGGAATTTCTCGAGAACAAGTTCTTGTGACTCTTCGGATATTCTCATGAAATTATCGGAAATTGGACCCTGAGTTCAGAGATTTTGTGGGAATCAGAGTTTTGAGACTTAGTTTCGAGAAATTTATGAGAATTTCTCCAGAATATTTCTCTGGAATATTTCTCCAGAAATTCTTGAGAAATTCTTAGAAATTGGTCACTAATTTTACGGATTTTTGTGGAACTGAATAAGAGACATAGACTCTAGAAATTCCTAAGAATTTCTCAGGAATTTTTCCCTCAGAAGTTCCTGAGAATTTCTCAGGAATATTTCTCCGGAAATTTATGTGAAATTCTCAGGACTTAGTCACTAATTTTACGGATTTTTGGGGAACTGAATTTACTTTCGAGAAATTCCTGAGAATTTCTCAGAAATCTTTTTCAAGAAGTTCTCAGGACTTCATCACCAACGTTACAGAATTTTGAAGTTCCGTTTTTCTCCAGTAGGTGTCTCTGAGCTTCTCTTTTATTATGCACTGCCCTAACTAAATCTTTTTTCTTTGCATCCTTATTGATGAAAAATGATAATTAACTTTAGAACCATCTTTAAAATTTTTATTTTGGAAAAATGGTTATTGTTTTTCATATGTGTTTGACAATTCAGTTGTCTGAAGAAAAAATACAAGACAACTTCAGTAAGATCAAAAACAACAATAACATTCTGACTCAACCATATAACAATGGGAGCGGGCGTGTTTTCCACCCCCTGTGGTTTTTTCTGACTAACTTAATAACGGCTTACTTTAGAACACTAAAACTTCTTCACTTTTCAACATAATAGTTGTAAACAACCTTTGCAAATTTTTTTTAATGCATAGGGTAGGGTGGAGGACAGTCAAACGGCGGGTCGGTGTTAAAAAATTATTAAGCTACAGAGCTATGACTTCTATATCTATTTTCATGGTAACATAAAAAAATTACAATAGACATGAGAAATTTTTTTGAAAGCAACAGAAAACAAATATGTGTTTTTTTTAGAATAAAAGAATGGTGGACAATTCTAGTTTTACGTTTGAAAACTCATCTTCTTCATCTTCTAACTCTGAGGTTGAACCCCCTTCGAGGTAATTATGGTTGGATTTATATACTAGACGCTAGACTCAAAAGTTAGATCCGACAGAAATTACCTTTTTTTTTCTCTTCATATAGACTATAAATTAACCTCTAATTAGTGACCCATCTCTCATCTACTTGATAAACTCATAAGATCAAAAATTTCAAATTAAAATAAAAAATTTAATAATCATCGCGTCAATCAAAATTCAAGACAGTCATAAACTATCCAGAGCTTGCTTTCTGGTAATCGTACCCTGCTGAAATATTTTTAATGAGAAGATAAAACATTGATCCTCAAATTAAAAGTACCCACAATGAATATAGAGATCAATCATTGGGAATAAGAGTTCACTTCATAGATTTATCGAAACTTTTCATTTATTGAAAAATTTTATTGAAACTTAAAAATGAATGTCAACGATAACGTCATAAACTGTTTGACGTATCAATACAAAATGGTATGTTAGATGTTTAATCAAAAGTTCCTCGCTTTCTTCGTCTTATTCATCTTTTTTTTAACAAGCTTGTTAGCTTGATTCAATATTCTTGTTTACGAGATTTCTGAATGTAAAAGTTTAATCAGAGAATTATTTGGAATCATATTATATATTTTTCATTTACTAAATCTTGTTAAGAGAAGCAATATTGAAAAAGCAAGGGTGGTGGAGATTAAAATATGTAAAATCAAATTTTAATTTTGATAATTTTTCTTGTGCATTTTGTTTTGGTTTTTTATTTCTTTCAATTAAAAATAAGCGTTTTTTCTTATACTCAACGTTGTGTTGGTAAACTACCAAAATTAAACCCGTTAACACTGTTTTCTTTTGTTCTACCACTATCTAATTATTCGCCAACCCACGGTTTCATTACCTTCCATACCTTACTTTATGTTGTCCAGTACTTACTCATTCTCCCCTCACTAACCCTTCTTATACCCTATTTCCAGTCACACAAATTAAAAATAGGAACTAAAAACATAGACGTTCTTTGTTAGGACTTTTCAGAGCCATTGCTCATCGTATTTAATTCAAGAAATAAATCTAGATCTATTTAACAAAAGCTATTCGCTCATACATCTATATTTGCATATGATAGCTATTGCTGGCCAAAAGGCGGAACCAAATTGACTGAAACTTTTTTGAGGGAACCCTTGAGTACCCCGAGGATAACATAGGCTAAACAACGATTTTTTCAAAATTCGATTTTTTAAAGTGTTTCTAAAATTTCACGGGAAAATAATAAATGCAAAAGTAAAATATATCTTTGTTTGGTTTTTTAAACACTAGACACAATTATTTAACATAAAGTCTTCAAACCCGCTTTTACTAAATCTAAACAACAGTTTTAACTTAAGTTGTTTTGGAATTTTGGGTTTTAAATCTGTTGGCTTCAATTAAACAAACCAAAAAATCACAAACCGTTTTTGTTTTTGTCATTGTTCCTGACAGTAAATCATAGGTGTTGGTTAAAAGTCAGTCAGCGTTAACCTTCGAACCCATTTTATCCATTAAATGAAGAATTTTTGTATATTTCATGTTATACTTTTTTGGACAATACTATTAAAGCACAAAAAGTCGTTTACGTTAATTTTGACGGGTTTGGAATTATATATCAAAATATGACTTAAATGATGTCGATACATACGTAAAGTGTACATTGTTGTAGGTAATTTTACTTACCCTAAATACATTTTTTTTATTTTGTAAAAAAATAATAAATAAAGATCCTTAAATCAGATTCAAAATATTTTTGCTAAAAACATCCAGAAAAAGAAATCTTTACTAAAAGACATTTTTTTAGAAAATCATGCATAGTTCCCACAATTTCCATAGCTGTGTCTAGGAGTTGTGTGGTTTCCGAAAAAAACTTGCTCAGTAAAAATTTCAAATTTAATTCCAAATCGACATAGCTATAAAAAGGAGTTCTCTGTTTGTTTGTTTGTTTGTATGTCCGATCATAATTCATAAACCCCTTCACCTAACATTTTCATTGGGGAACTCGGTACATTGTAATGTCCTTAGCTTAGTTAAGTTGCGTGGGTTGGTTTTTATTGCGAAATCTTAGTTTCCAGACAAAACCGGGTTCCCAACCTAGAATGTCATATAGGCAAACATTACGANTTAAGGAAAGCGCTGGAAAAGATAAGACAACATTTAGTTTAAGAAAAAAGGCACTTTAAAAAAAAACCCTCACCCGGTCAAAATTGACCTTCTCGTCACTAATGGGTTTAGAACACACTCTTTTCAAAAAGAATTAGTTTCTGGCAACAAACTGTATTTATAAATTTATTTTTTAACCTGGTTGTGAAAACTCTTGATATTTCAGTCCTTGAATATCTGAACTAGCAGAATTATTAAATTAAAATATCAAAAGTCTACACAGCATCAGGTTGCACTGATATAAAAATAAGAAATTAAGAGATTGTGGCAAGTAATCCCATTTTGATGTCGCCAGGTAATTATCTTATGTTTATTGGTCAACCCAATATTTTAAAGTGAATTTTTGTTCCGTGGTAGGTTAAATTGGGATTTTTACGACCAGAGGGTATTGTAGTAAATAAATATTTATAGAGCTTCATACGCTTTTATTAGTTTAGATAAAGACACTTTGAGCAAGGAGTTCTATTATACACACCTTAATAATCTAAATACTAATTAACAGTTTTACTCCTCTCCCCCAAACGCCCCTCCCCATCCATGAAGGAACACTAAAACAATAAAAAAAAACACGACGTTTGTGTCTCTATCGCTGGATACATATATTAAACGAAAAAATGATTAATTTTACTAAAGTCAACTTGAAGTTAAAAATGTAAATGTGACCAAACATTTTCCCCTTTTCTTTTTCGGTCACAGGTTAGCTTCCTCTATACATCTTAAACTTCAAATTAAGAAACTGATATTTCAAACTATCAATTTTGCTCCACAAATAGTTTTAAAATGCCAAGTTTTATACCGTATACCGGACTAAATAAATTAGGATTGGGACAAGTAGTCGGCTCAACACAAAATGTACATGTTAATAAGTTCTTATGGAAATATCCAGAATTAACAAAAACATTAAAGGTTGATATTGGTTGATATTTAACAATGATGGTTTGTTTAAAAAGAAACTTTACACTTTAGCTGCGGAAATTAAGCGCAATCAAGCAAGCATGGTAACTGCAATGTTTTTTTTAACACTTGGCCCATTTCTAACACTGAGTGTTGGAAATGGGCACAAATTGAAGGGTTTTTCAGATCCATGGCCCATATCCAAATTTTCAAATCTCAAAATACAACTTGAAAATTGAAATTTGAATAATAGTTGCATGGTATTTACATGTCTAATTTCGAAAGAAAAGGCATTTTATAATCTGAAAAGTCTCAAAAAAAGTTCAACATCTAGCTCTCCAATACCATTATTGTTTAAATTTCTACATACAATTTTCGCGCGTAAAAGAAGGCATCTAATACAAACACTGNGCCACCCTCCATTGGATTAAGATTCATTAGTTCTCTAATTGTTAAGTGAACTTCAAATAACGTCAATGCTTCATCTAAATACCAACTTTACGTTAAACTAAGTTAAATATCCACGTCAAACTAAAGTGAAATGCACGAAGGTTAAAATCTGATATGTCTTCAATTGTAACTTCACTGCTTGGAGAGCTATTGGGAAGAACAAAAATGTTTTGAATTTTACATATATGACCAAAGAAATTGTATTGTAAGAATTGTACAGTTGTATAAATTTGACCTTGGATCCTTCTGTTTAGTTTTCCTTAGAAAAGAGTTGTTTTTAACACGAACCAAATATAGAAGTTTTTTTGAACAACGGGATTCAAAATAAATTGTTGCATAATAAAAAACAACTTTTTACAAACAAGTAAATATGTATCATATTACATCTTTCTTGTTCTTTTGTAACAATAATATTCATCATGTAGACCATTTCCATTTAATTGAAAATAGTTTTACATTTTCACGTTGAGAAAATATTTTCTGATTAAATTTAATGGATATATATATATATAATAATGAAACTCCATTTTCTTAATTGTTTTATGGAGGATCCGTTAGCTTGCAAAACTGATCAACTTTGGCAGTTCTTTAATTTAAAGTGTCTTAAATCCTTTCTTTATAGTCATAGTACTCGATTGGTCAATGGAGTTTTCATGCTCTAGCTCTAAATTAAACGAATCTCCTTTTCTTCTAGCTCGGCTGGGTTGTTAGCTTGTTAGCTCCAGCCTACTGTATAATGGTAACTTTAGCTATTGCTGGAAATAGTCTAGTTCTTCTAGCAGTCTCCAGGTACAATTTAATAGTGGTGGGAAAAATGAAAATGTGGAGTAGGAAGACGACTAATAGAATATTTTATGATTTTAAATATCCCAACATGAACATGAAACACAACTGTTTGTAATGTGCAATGTGCAGTGTATACAGACCCATTATTTGATGAAATTATTTACAAGCTTCTTGTAAAATTATGTCGCTTTAAATGAAGATCAAAAAACAATATTTTTCTCAAATGTCGTTTTCTTATTTTACAGTTTTATGGATCCAACTCTGGTGATTATACATTTTCAAATCCTTAAATTTTAAATGTTATTTATCATGCTGAATCAGCGATTTTTCTTTAATCCCCATATCTTTGCTAATGATGGTGTAAACCTTTGATATTTCAAATTTATTATTCCAATTTTGGTTTAGCAAAATTTAAAGTTTGAATTATTAAAAGTCCACAGCATGGATTGTAAACTATATTTTAAAACAATAATTATTATTTGATTTTGATATCTGCTTTACATAAATTCAGATTTTTGATAAAGTTAAATAAATAGTTTGTAGGAATTAAGATTTTTTAAAGCTAGCGATCTCATAAATTTAGATTTTGATAAAGCTAACAATCTGGTTTACATGAATTCAGATTTTGATAAAGCTAACAATCTGGTTTACATGAATTCAGATTTTGATAAAGCTAACAATCTGGTTTACATGAATTCAGATTTTGATAAAGCTAACAATCTGGTTTACATGAATTCAGATTTTGATAAAGCTAACAATCTGGTTTACATGAATTCAGATTTTATAAAGCTAACAATCTGGTTTACATGAATTCAGATTTTATAAAGCTAACGATCTGGTTTACATGAATTCAGATTTTATAAAGCTAACAATATATTTGAAATTCGATGACGGACAAAACCTTCATAGTGTAAATAAAGTAGATGTTAGTTCTACATTTTATTGAAAATATATTTCGGTCTGGGTTAAGTGTTGACCATTGTTAGTTCTTGAGATTGTTCTGTCATGAAGATTTAAAACAACTATAATACTCGACTTGAATTATATTTTGCTAAAGCTAATGATCATGTCCACCTGCAGGTGTAAGAAGCTGAGAACCAGCAGCAACTGGTTCCTGGTGAACCTGGCAACCTCGGACCTCATCAACGTCTGCATCTCCTGTCCAGAAACTTTAAGGAATATTGTAAAAAAAATATTATCTTTTCTAGGGTTTTTCAGATAAATAATCCCGACCAATGAAAGGCATTGTTTATTTTCTAAAAGAGGCTGGTTCTCAACATTGTTTTTAAATACTTCAAAATTTTATCTTCATTACTTTTATATTGCAAAGAAAGACATTGATTTTAAATCTGGAAAAAGAAATCCTCCAAAACGATTTACCCGAGTCTGTTTCTATACGGTCGTGCAATTGGATGAGGCGAAAATTACCTTTTAAATATCATTCTTTTATAAAATATTTAGATATAGCCAATCATGGGGCGGAATTAATTCCTATATAGTACAAGGATAGGTTCGGACTAGTAAGAATTTAGTAGAGATTTGGTTGTCCCTGAAATTCTCAGATGGCAGTGAAAATAAAATAATAATTTCTGAATAAGTTTTATAAATGGTCCTTAAAACTAATTTTTTACTAATTTCACCACGTCAAACAAATAGTGTTAGATCACAAAAATGTTCTGAAAACTTCAAGTCAAATAGATTTGAAATTAATTTTAGTCTTTTAGTGATTAACATCAAGTTCCTTGAGTATTCAGGTTTTCATCAATGTCAACGACTTTACTTCTTGTCCAAACATAATTGTTATCAAGCAAATAAAAATTAATCTGAAATTTACAACAAAAACTCAGTTTGGCAGTGACTAAGCACTGGATTCTGCCACCAGGTGGGTTTATTATAATTTGATCATTGTTTATAAATTATTATAAATACAGTGTGTCTCAAAATTGATTGACGACGTTCTTCGGGCTATAGATCGTCTTTAAGTTAGTATATGTAGGTGTATATAAAGCAATTAATTGACTGGCATAATTTTGCATTTTAAGTTCAACGAAAATCTTTGAAAAATTTGAGTGCCAATGTTCTCCTGTTTCTAATTTGAAATGAGAATTTGTTTTTATTTGAAACTTGTTGTTTTGCTCATCAGATGTTTGCACTTTCTTGTGTTGTAGAAATATTTGCACTACTTCCCTCCATTTGTTGCCAAATATAAAATGGTGTTGCACACACATAATACTTGCAAGCTCTGTGCAATTATTAACATTTAGTTCTAACTTAACATTTTTGACATGCTAAATTGATTGAACTGAAAGATTTCGTAAGATTTGTAAAATTATAATTTTCATTTCGTTTTTTTTTACGTATTTCTCAACAGGGAAACTTTGTTTTTAAATGAAAATAGTAAAACTCTCCTCCAAATAACAAATAATTTAAGATCAAAAATAACTTTGATACTATTAATTTTTCAAGCATTTTTTTGAAAATTCTAAAACGTTTGGCCAACTTATTTTGATAAAAATCCATTTGAGTAATAATAAAATTATGTTTAGATGTTAATTATCAAAAAAACTAGACTTTGAGAAAAGGCACAACTATATTGCCACACATGCAGAGTTAGTTTTGGCGGAATGATGCGCCAAAGGAACTGAGGTTTTGTCACAAACTCAAAATGTCTAATCCCTATATCTTTACAATCTGAAAATATAAACCTTTGTTATTTCAAACTTAGATTGTTAGGTCTAACGGAATTCATAGTTTGAAATATCAAAGGTATACGACATTGGGTAGCAAAGATAGAGAGATTAGAAAAGTAGAGTTTATGACAAAAACTCAGTTCCTTTGTGTTATTCTTTTAATATCCAATACAATAGACATACTAAAAAATAATATGTTATCCAACCAATAAGAGCTGTTGTTGTGGCATGCAACAAGATAAATTTTGGATTTGTTTAAATACAGATAAAATTTTGCGTTATTTTTGCAATATTGCGAATGGAAAGTTGGAAACCTTATTCTAAAGGAGTATTATCCAGAAAGTTTTTCTTTCTATATATAATAAAACATGTTAGCAAGTTTATGTATATTCTATTATATTGTTTTATTCTATGCTGTTGTATTTCTAACCATACTGAAGTATTTATATACCATTACAAACCTCTTCTTTAGTAATGTATAATTGAAAATAGATAGCTTGTGTGGGTGTTAGGGGGAGAGGGGGGTCATCTGCAGGGACGCTGTGAATAATGGTAGATTTATTTCTGATTATTTCCAAAATGAGAGAAAGACTATGCGACTTATAGTTTAAGAACATTAACCATTACTTTAAAGTTAAATACTGGTTTTTTAAAAGTTGAACAACCGTTATTTTATGTTTAACGACCATTATTTTATGTTAAACGACCGTTTTTTTAATGTTTTTTAACATTTGTTTTTTTAATGTTTAACGACCGTTATTTAATGTTTAACGACTGTGATTTCAAAGCTTTTTAGTTTTAGTTTCAGTTTTAGTTTATTGTATGGTGTTACCGCGTGTTGTTAACTTTTTTCAGTGAGTAATTAACACTTAATTGTATTTGTGGACTTTTATGTCGGAAAAGTTTGAAAATGGGGTTTAATTAAAATAGTAAAAGAGGGTATTAAGGAAGGATGAAAAAATGTAGAGTATTATTAAAATGAATTGTATTTATGTTATATGTACGCTCACTATTCAACAGATAGAACAAATCCTCAAAATTGAAAGTGTCCACAATGGATATCGAGATCAAGCGTTTAAAGATTAATAATATCCCCACAAAAGTTCTAATCAAAACACATAATACAAATTGCTTATAATTCATGTTTTTTGTTAACTTTGTTTGATTAGAATGTTAAATAGAAAGTCATTATATAGAGTCATTTTTCTACGACCCAATATAAAAACGTTTTTTTTGGGGGGGGGAGGGCACTTTAAATAAATTTATGTCGGGAGCCTTTGTAAATAAGTTTATTTTGGAAGCCAATGTAAAGCAGCTTATTTTAGGAACCACTGTATACAAGTTTATTTTGAAATCACTCTGTAATTTATTTCATACTAATAAGTTGATTTCTAAATCCACGATAACTACCTTTATTTTGGAGTGACTGTAAATAAGTTTATTTTGGAGTCACATGTAAATAAGTTTATTTTGGATTGACTGTAAATAATTTTTTTCTCAAGCCACTGCAAATAAATTTGTTTTGGACGCAATGTAAAATGTTTATATTAAGAACCACTGTAAAAAAAAATTGGAGCCATGTAAAAAAGTTTGTTTGAAAATCGCTGTAAATAAGTTTAGGCTTAGATTCTCTTTTAAGATGTTTTTCGTTAAATCACTGTAAACAACTACATTTTGGGAATTGAAAAAGTTTTTTTTTATTAAAAATTTTTGTTTTTTAATATTTCAGGAGGACTGAGTGTGTTTCTCTGCACAATGTCAGGTAAAGTTTAACTTAAAATAAAATGGAAAAAATAGTTCTAATAAGAAAAATATTTTTTTGTTTTATTTTATGGAAGGATAATTTTGGTCCCAATCGTAGAGGCGTGGAAGTTTTATTGTTTGCAGTGTAATGAAATAATAATTCTTAACCAAAATATTGGTATCTAAAGCTACCTGACCCCATTCATGAAAACGGGTTTCCGATACTGGGATTCATGACGATACTCTGTCTTAAGTTTCGGGCACTGTGATATATCTTAGTGTACTTATTTTACCTAAAGCTGAATTATCAAATGTAAGCAAAGTTGCTGAATTACCTTGCAGTCACTGAACCGTGGTTGAATCGTCTCTGACCCGGCTCAAATTATTAATACCCAGTCCAAGTACCCCGCCGCCAAACCGTAACACGTTTTAAAAGATATGATAAGATAAACAATGTTAGTTAACCCCCATGTGCCTTTAGATTAACCATTTCTAAGTAGAAACTCATACATATATGAAATCCCTTTTTGCTATTAAATTACATGACTTGGTAAAAAAATGAGTCTTTGCCACGCACTCAAATATTCAATTTTTATATCTTTTTAACCTAACAAAATTCATAGTTTGAAATATCCAAATAGGTTGTCAATCTATTTGGAAATATAAAGTTACAATGATACATGGATATGAAAATCAGAGTTTTCAGACTCAATTCCTATCATTAACTCATTCATTGGTTTTTGTTGCCTTAGACTGCACAGCTTTCAAGTGTTGCATCAATTTTCAAGACTGGGTCGACTTTGAAGTGTTGCAAAAGCCTTGGCTTTTGATTTTACCTCACTAACTTTTTTGTAGCCCTTAACATTTACATTTTAGAACATGCATTCGTTTTTAGCGTTATTTCTTCAGAATTCTAATCGATTGTCAGGCCAGGGCTTGCTTTACCTTGGGATTCCTTTGAAAATCCAGAAAAAACCCTGAACCATACCAAAGGGAACTGCAAAGCTATGTGTAAATCTAACAAAAGTAAACAGCAGCTAAATTTGCATTTTACGTTAATACTAGAAATAAGTAACATTAAATTTTTTTTATAACATATTAAATAAATTGATCAAAGTACTGTTCAAAAATCATGCTTTGCCGATAATTTAAATCATGTTTATAAATTATCTCAAAAAGAAAAATTCCAATTTAAAGAAAAAATCATAACGGATAAAAAGTTGTGCCAATGTTTTAAGATAGAGAGGGTTCATCCCAGAGCCAACTCATCTGACCCAACTCACCTGCCACTTTCAGATTTGGAAAAGAACTGCAAATTTTGAGAAAAAACATGATAATTTCAGGGAGAATAATTTTCCAATTTAGAAAACAAATCTGCCAATTTAAGGAAAAAGTTTCCCAAGTAACTGAAGAATTAAAATGAAATTTTAGCCACAAATACCAATCGAGATATTCAATTGGTAACATTCTTCTTATTTCATGAAAATATCTGCCATACAGTCTGCAACAGCCCGACAGATAATGTCTTGGCACATCAAATCTGCCACATACGCAATTAAAGCTAAGAAAATCTGCCACAAATAAAATCTCAATTCATAAAATCTGCGACACAAATTATAAATGTGGTTGAAATCTGCAACAAAATTATGTTAATTCATAACAAATGCCACAAGATATACCTTGACACAAAAAATCTGCCACAAATGCAATTGAAGCGAAGAAAATCTGCCACAAACATAATCTAAATGCATAAAATCTGCCACACAAATTATAAATGAGCCTAAAATCTCTTACGTAAATTATGTGTCATAACAAATGCCACAAGTTATACCCTGATACATAACTCCTGCCACAAATGTTATCAAAGTTGAAAAACCATGCCACCTCTTTAAAAGTATAAAAGATTCCACAAAAATACATTTGGGAAATTGCCGCTTGGGAAATTGCCCGTTTGGGAAGTTGCCACTTAGGAAAATACCCTTGGGAAGTTGCCACTTGGGAAAGTACCTAACATCTTTCAAAACAGTCAAAATATCTATCTAAAATAAAATATATTGTGTGAAAAAGTTTATATCAGTTTTTAAGCCTTGATTCATAAATCTGAACATCTTCTGAGGTTTTCAGGTAAAAAAATGTTTCGTATGCGGTGCACCTTTGCTACACAAACCACTGCAATCTTTCAATTTCTACACCCCTCCCCCCTCCCCTTTATAAAATAGACGTTGCAGCCTGTGATCCCAAACTTAAGCATCACATTTAAACAAATTTTAACTGGAAAAAATAATATTATTGGAATTAGAAAATGTGTCTTTTTTCACCGAATCGATTGGCGTTATTCACTATCTGTGAGGGGGGGGGGTAACATTTCTGCCACTTTTTTAAAATCTGCCACATTTTCTTTTAACCTAACCTGCCACAAAAAACCTGGGAGGAGAATTCGTAAAGAGAAAAATTTAATCAAATAGAAATTCTTCTAAAGGAAAGTATTCCTGGAAAGTTTGAACACAATCTCTGTATAAAGTATAGGTTTTATCGCTTTATATAGTTTCAAATTTTTAAATTTTATCATCTTTTTAAATACTTTTCCAGTTTGTAGTGTGGGTTTACATTTGTTGTCTCCGTGAAAGGGTCTGTGGATGTGATTTCCAGATACCCTATATACATTATAGAGTAGCATGTTTGATTAACAGCAGTACCCTATATACATTATAGAGTAGCATGTTTGATTTACAACAGTACCCTATATACATTATAGAGTAGCATGTTTGATTTGCAACAGTACCCTATATACATTATAGAGTAGCATGTTTGATTAACAACAGTACCCTATATACATTATAGAGTAGCATGTTTGATTTACAACAGTACCCTATATACATTATAGAGTAGCATGTTTGATTTACAACAGTACCCTATTAAACTTATCTGATCACAGACTTATGTGGTATCCTGGTTTTTATACTTAAAACAGCAAAGATAATCTTTGGGAAAATAATTGAATTGTTTTTGTAACTGCCCGGGGGTCCAGGTATGTTTTACCTCCTAGATTAAATTTGCTTTTAATACCGCTAAAAATGTTTAAAAAGCGTTTGAAAGCTGAAATCAAGGAGAATAATGATCTATAAAATTTGCTCGAACTTTTTTTGAAATTATAGTAAGTTATATGTTTTTGGATAACTGCTGAGAAGAGTTTATTAACCATATCCGTTTCAAATGTAAACAAATGACTTATGTAAACTTTTTCAAACCTTTTGCTACCCCCCCCCCCGTGATATAGGGTGAATCCAAGTTGAAAAATCCAAATATTTAAAACATTTCATCCAATGTTTGTACATATTTATAAATTTACTAAGCTGTTTCTTCTATTTCATGTGAAAACATTTGAATAAAATGTAAAAACAGAAAAAAAATCGCGGTTGACTTTTAGGGAAAATTTAGATTCCAGGCAAATCTGTGTTTCCAAAGTTTAAAGCTAATATAACAATAAAAGCACTACCTTTATTAAAAGCAGCGTCCTATTATAACATATATTATAAATGTTTGCCTTCGAAGGAACTATGTTTGTATATTCACCTTAATCGATCAGTCGGCTAAAATCAGTGTATTTTTACAACACTAATTTAGAGGCAATGTTGTATTAAGATTATATTATCAACAATAACATGAAATAAAAGAGGACAATTCTACTTAAAAAGGTATTGGCGGACTCGCTGCTTGACTCTGGCCTCTTGTCTTGACAATAAGCAATGGACCTTGCCCCACACCAACTCTTTTGCAGATTCAGACTCTCTTGGCCTCTGGTCTCGCTTCTTATGGCTCTGGACAGACACCTCTTACAACTACATAGATGGCAGACTTTAGGCTCTCTCTCAGGGGTTAGGTCCCAGTGGTGATGGTTGAAGTTATCCTCCTGACCCATCCTTCCTCCTTCCTGGAGTAGAAGGAGTAGAATGAAGTTGATCCCCTCTACCTCAGACTTCGTTATCATCTGAGTCATTCTGGTTCAATATTTCCTTTTATAATGCTGGTTGAGCGGTCATTTACGCAACATCATTTTTAAAAAGTAATAAAACTCATGTTACTAAACCAGCTGGTTACCTTTTAATTGTCAAGGGAACGGAAAGGGGGGGGTGGCTACACTTTAATTTTTCTTTTTAATTATTCTTTTGTTGTTTTTAAAGCAGATTTTTCTGTTTGAAATTAAATATTTCAAAAGTCTAAATTTTCTATGCCAATTTTTTTTCTCAATTTTTACCGGTCAAAACTCTTCTAAAGAGTCATGTGAGTTACCACAAAATGTAGGTCATATTGGTTGAGCTTTTTTTGACGTTTATTGGATATAAAAAATAAATATATATTTAGATACAAAGATGCGGGTTCTAAAATTGCTAATTTCAAAAAAAAGTATGTTTTCCTGGCCGAGATAAAAAAGTTTCAGATTCCTATTTTTTTTAAATAAACTCTTTCTCTAGCTCTGCATATTGAAACCATGTGAGCTTGAAATATATTCAAATCTCGTTAACAGTTCCTTTAAAAGA
This sequence comes from Eurytemora carolleeae, assembly GCF_000591075.1. Taxonomy (NCBI): domain Eukaryota; kingdom Metazoa; phylum Arthropoda; class Copepoda; order Calanoida; family Temoridae; genus Eurytemora; species Eurytemora carolleeae. The sequence continues at coordinate 21,339 of NW_019397153.1, forward strand.
TAAAGGGATGAAGAATTAGTTTTACTTTTAATTGAATTAATACTCATGCATTATAACTTTTAAAGGATTTGTGATTGTTGAAACCTGTTTTAGCATTTTGCAGAAAACCAAACATTATTTGAATTGAAAACAGAATATACTATATCAACAAACTAATTCTAATCCCTGGATCCTAAGTCCGCCTTCCCCCCCATTTCTTTCATCTTAATTAATAAACGGCTGCGGCGGCTGGCACCATAAGGCTAGCTAAAGTTATATCACTTTTCCCTTTTTTTGATTGAATATATATTCTAATGCAATGTTTTCAATATTTATTTTTGATTTTAAGACGTGTTTTTTTTTAAATTCTGTTGAAACCTCTGTAATGTAAATTAACTGCTAATGAAAACTTTAAAGTTCAATTTAAACATTGACTTTCATTTTTAAATTTTTTCGGGAATAAAACAAATTCATGACGTATAAAACAAGATTGAAATTTCTTTAGAAATTAAGAGTGCGTCACGCCTCTTTTCTGAGGTGTTCGTGAAATACTTTCTTTTTAGCACGTAATTTTACTATGATTTATTTATATTGCTTTTCATTTTCAATGGACTGAATAACTTGAGTCCTTCCTATTCCACAGATGGACTAAATAACTTTCTACTTTCTATTCAACAGATGGACTAAATAACTTTCTACTTCCTATTCCACAGATGGACTAAATAACTTTCTACTTCCTATTCCACAGATGGACTGAATAACTTTCTTCTTTCTATTCCACAGATGGACTGAATAATTTTCTCCTTTCTATTCCACAGATGGACTGAATAATTTTCTTCTTTCTATTCCACAGATAGACTGAATAACTTTCTTCTTTCTATTCCACGGATGGACTTAATAACTTTCTTCATTCTATTCCACAGATGGACTGAATAACTTTCTTCTTTTTATTCCACAGATGGACTGAATAACTTTCTCCTTTCTATTCCACAGATGGACTGAATAACTTTCTCCTTTCTATCCCACAGATTGACTGAACAACTTTATTCTTTCTATTCCGCAGATGGACTGAATAACTTTCTTCTTTTTTTAGTCCACGGACTGAATAACTTTCTTCTTTCTATTTCACAGATGGACTGAATAACTTTCCTCTTTCAATCAACAGATGCATTAGTCCAATAATAATTTCTTTTTGTTCTATTCGAATACCCCCAGGCCACGACATATTTCTTGGTTATGTGTTATGCATAAATTCTTGTATTTCTTGATTTCACAACATTTTGATTGTTTGAATGAAATAAATAAAACTAGTTTGAATAACTGATCCTGAATCTTAGTTTTACGAATGTTGAAAATAATCAATTGTGAAGTTTCTTTCTAAAATGTGGAAGATCACGTCGTTTTTCTGACTCGAAAAGTGTTTAGTTATGATAATTTCTCCATTTTTCTTAAAAGCAAGAAATGCACGAGTAAATTTAGCAGAGAAAGCACAAATTAAAATAAATGTTTTTTTAAAAACAAAACATGGAGTTCTAATTCATTTTTTATTACACAAATCCTGTAATGGTAAAATTTTATATCGGACATTGTCATGTTTATATATAGGGTCATTTGAAATTACGTTTACAGTCCCGTTAAAGGAACCTTGAAGACCCAAACAAGAACTGAGATTAATCATGTTTTTTTCTATGGTTTGAAAAACGTTTTTGCATTAGATTTATGACATTCCAATATTATCATCATAAAAAATAAACTCTAGTAAAATAAATATATTCTGTGCAAAATTACAATTTGCATTAAATACCCTGAGGCCGGTTTTAAAGAATTTAAGCCGCGGTTTAAATTTAAGCCTCCGCTCAATTATGGTTGGTTCCACTTTAATTTGTATTAAAATTTTCAAGATTTAAGCCGGCGGTCAATTAAAACCGGTTTTTGGGAGATTTAATACTCATTTATTAAGATTCATTAAATTCGGACCCTGCTTATATTGATTATTCAAGCACAGTTTTAAAGAATCGGGAAAATAAGAAGCATTTTAATCTTAAAATAAGTATTTTATGATTGGGCCCGATGGGGTTAGAAAAAATAATGAAAAAAGGCTAGTTCAAATTTGTTTAGTTATTTCAGTTAGTCATTTTTCGGATTTTAGTCACACAATTTAACGTGAACCTTTCTTCCTGAAAAAAGGACGAGACACGTCGAAAAGCATAAAACTCCCTTTTCTCTGCGCATTTTCCCTGAATCCGCCAAAATATAAAATAATTGAATTTATTAAAAAGACACGGTCTGAAGTTGACGTCAAACAGAAATAATTAAAATTTTCTCCCAAAGTTCTCAACAGATTTACGGTGCATTTATGCTAATCAAAATATTCACAGAATTTTAATCTTTGAAAACTCATTGTTTAAAATAAATCAAAAAGATAATACTGTCCACTATACAGAGACACCCCGACTCAATTTTATAAACTATATTGAAAGTTTTTTTACTACATTTTTAAAAATAAAAAAAAACATAATATTTTCTTTTAAGTATATTAATATCATGATTTCTTAAATTAATTAATCACTTTTCTTAAAACTGTCACTTCTTTGAAAGAAATAATTTGTCTTCTATGACAAAGTTCCCGGCGTTTCCCGTGAAAAAAAATGATTAAAAAATTTGAAAGAAAATGTTTTTGAATATTTGGAAAAAGAAATATAGTTTTTTTGGAAATTTTTTTTAGCGTTAGTTACCACTGAGGTTCTCAAGGGTTCCCTCAAAAGATTTTAGCCTATTTGATCCAGCATTTGGCCAGCTATAACTAGCTAACATACAAACAAATATATGAGAGCAAAGAATATTATATAGATAATAACGCCAAGTTAAGTTATTTTCTTATTTTCTTATAATTGGGAACATCAACAAATGTCTCTTTCGTTCTATAACATTAAGATTATGATTCTCATATTTATCCAAAACAAGACTTCATGGATTAAACAAATTGAGATATCTCACTGCTCCAAAGGTTGCAAAATCTCACACAAAAATCGGGGCTAATTTTACCTAAAGGTAAAAGCAAGTGTTTTAAAGTTAAAACATATACATGTCCAATGTCCATTGTCCAAAGCTAAAAAATAGTAAAATTGAGTGAGTGAGATAGAATAAAAGTCAAAAGGTTGCGACATTTTTTAATGATCCTGTTTGAAAATTGATACAATTTAACAAAACATTTCCTGCGTTTTTTTAGAAATCACAAAAAATGGTTTGTACAGAATTCAAAACTTTACTTACATATATCATTTTTTAACTCGAAAAGTGTTTATGATCAATGATCATTTCTCCAATGATTCTTATCAGCAAGAAAGTCACTTTCGCAGAGAAACCGCAAATGAAAAAAAAAAGTTTAAAGAAACTAAAACTTGGATCTCCATTTATACTTAAACAGACAAAGCTTTCAAGGGCACCTTTGTAAATCGGGCCTTGTCAATTTTAGTCACTTGAAATTACGCTTACAGTTCCATTACAGGGTATCTTAAGAATGGTTACTGAAAATACGCTGAAAATCTTGTTAAAACTATTTGTTTGTAGGATTTCTTCCGATGTTTTGCAGTTTTTTGTCAACATTTACCATCACGAGCATTGCCCTGGATAGATACAATATCATTATTCACTCACTTTCAGGGAACAGGTAAAGAATAGAGTTGGCCATTGTTGTAAATTCAAGTTTTATTCTAAAACTTTTATAGGAATCTGCGATTCTTTTGAATTTAGAAGTTGTATTTATAATTATATATCAGTTTACTTTACTTCTTTTGTGAAGATTTTTTACTCTGACAAAAGACATTGACAAAAATAATTAAACCAATCGTTTTGATTTTATGTTGTAGCCTTATTTCATCGTAAGATTGGTGAAGCAGGGATTAGGTTAATTATCTTCTAAACAATACAAATTAAAAGCTTTTGTTTTCGCTCATGACGAATTTTCTTTAAGAATAATTTTCTAAAAAGAACACCTAAAAAGTATAAAAACTTGTTGATTATTCAACAAAAGAACTAAGTCTTTTCCACACACTCAAATTTACAAGATCCGATATCTTTTCAATTGTTGGTATAAACCTTTTATATTTCAAATTAGACTATTTTAACCAAGACAAAGGACTATCACATTGGTCTGCAAAGATATGGTGATTACAAAAATCAGTGTTTGTGGCAACAATTTAGCTCCAGCTTGACTTGGATATCAGATATCAAATATCAGATAGCATTAGGGGCAGATCGTTTTTTTTTTTTTTTTCTTATGAAAACATGTTAATATGTGTATCAAACGAAGCCTCTGAACTTAAATTTTTTTCAATATTCAAGACTTTTATGTAAGGTAAAAAAATATTTATTTCATTGAATACCCATTATTATTATACATTTCGACCAAAGGATGTTTTATTTGCGTGGACGAATTAACCTAGAAAAAAAATCAATATTCTTAGTTCGAACATTGTAAAACCAAAAATATTTTGAAATAAAACTTTAAAAAAATCATAACTTTTCTTTCAGTGGAAACCCAATGGGTAGAACCCTAGTATATCTTGGTGTATCCTGGAGTCTTGCGTTCCTCTTCTCCTCACCTCAACTCTTCAGCATGCAGTTCAATACTCATACCTTCAAGACACCCCAGGTATATAGTTTCTTTCTAAAATGTGGAAGATCACGTCGTTTTTCTGACTCGAAAAGTGTTTAGTTATGATAATTTCTCCATTTTTCTTAAAAGCAAGAAATTCACGAGTAAATTTAGCAGGTAAAGCACAAATTAAAATAAATGTTTTTTTAAAACCAAAACATGGAGTTCTAATTCATTTTTTATTACACAAATCCTGTAATGGTAAAATTTTATATCGGACATTGTCATGTTTAAAGCATGCAGTTCAATACTCATACCTTCAAGACACCCCAGGTATATGCAGTTCAATACTCATACCTTCAAGACACCCCAGGTATATGCAGTTCAATACTCATACCTTCAAGACACCCCATGTATATGCAGTTTAATACTCATGCCTTCAAGACACCCCAGGTATATGCAGTTCAACACCCATACCTTCAAGACATCCCAGGTATATGCCGTTCAACACCCATACCTTCAAGACACCCCAGGTATATACAGTTCAACACTCATACATTCAAGACACCCCAGGTATATGCAGTTCAATACTCATACATTCAAGACACCCAAGGTATATGCAGTTTAACACTCATACCTTCAAGACACCCCAGGTTTATGCAGTTTAATTTTTATACCTTCAAGACACACCAGGTATATGCAGTTTGATACTCATACCATCAAAACAACCCAGGTATATGCAGTTTAATACTCATACCTTCAAGACACCCCAGGTATATGCATTTTGATACTCATACCTTCAAAACAACCCAGGTTTATGCAGTTCAACACTTATGCCTTCAAGACACCTCAGGTATATGCTGCTCAACACCCATACCTTAAAGACACCTCAGGTATATGCAGTTTAATGCTCATACCTTCAAGGTATATATGGTTCAACACTCATACCTTCAAGACACCCCGGGTATATAAAGTTCAACACTCATACCTTCAAAACACCCCAGGTATATGCAGTTCAATACTCATACATTCAAGACACCCCAGGTATTTGCAACTCAACGCCCATACCTTCAAGACACCCCAGGTATATGCAGTATCCTACCTTCAAGACACCCCAGGTATATGCATTATCATACCCTCAAGACACCCCAGGTATATGCAGTTTAATAATCATGCCTTCAAGACACCCCAGGTATATGCAGTTTAATACTCATACCTTCAAGACACCCCAGGTATACACAGTTTAATACTTATACCTTCAAGACACCCCAGGTATATGCATTATCATACCCTCAAGACACCCCAGGTATATGCAGTTTAATACTCATGCCTTCAAGACATCCCAGGTATATGCATTTCAACACCAATACCTTCAAGACATCCCAGGTATATGCAGTTCAACACCCATACCTTCAAGACACCCCAGGTATATACAGTTCAACACTCATACCTTCAAGACACCCCAGGTATATAGTTCAACCCCCAAACTTGTATTTTAAAATTGCAATACCAACACTATTTTCATTTTTTTTTAAAAAGAAGATAAGGGAGCATGATGTATCTATCAATTACGTTGATTAAACTAATTTATCAAACTTATAGCTTACAAACTTTTAAACTTTTTTATCCATAGAAAGTTTATTTTACTAAAATTTATATCCTAGCTCCACCATAATAGTTTATATACTAAATACATTTTTGTCTCGTTTAATTGTCTATATCGTTCAACGTCGAAATAAATTAAATTTATTAAGAAAAACAAAAGAACAAATAACAAAATAAATTTCCTCTCGTGTTGTACGTAAAATCAAATCTAAACCAAAAAGTCCTAGCGGTATTGTCGCAAAAAATTGGGATTTTTTTTCTATCTAGGGGCTTATGCCAACTGATCACTGAGAAGGATCAAATTAGAGAATAAATAAAGACTGCTAAAGTTTTTTCACTTTAACAATGAGTTTTCATTTTTGTAGAATTTAGTATCGTAATTGTAAAATTTGGTATGTGATAAAACTAAAAAGAGACTTTCTTACAATCTGTAAAACGACAGAAAATCCAACTATGGATATCAACAAATTCTATAACTGCTCATCGGATTTTGAAAACCGGTTATTAGTAAATTCGGCTCAATTTTCAACACTTTCCGTAGATTTTACCCCAAAATTAGCAATTATATACAGATAATCATTAAGATATAACAAATAAATCGCCCAATTTATGAAAAAGTATTTAAAGCAAATAATGAATAAGGTTGGAAGCTCTGAGGCAAAAACCAATGATAATTTTTCCATTTTTCTCATAGATGTTACTCTAACACTTTTTGTTTTTGATTCTCTTGATGATCAACGAGCGCCTATTTTGATTTACATTACATTTAAAAACAATTTGTGAAACATAAATTTCTTTTGAAATTACAATTTTCTATTTTTATAACTTTAAATGAATGTTTTAAACTTTTAAATCACTTTTTTGTGAAAAACTTTTAACGTGCTTTTTATGAAAAAATGACTTGCTGTTAACAAATAGGGTAAACAAAATTTATCTGTGTAATAAAATTCTTTTATGACCTCATTACAGTAAAACAAGTATAGAATCATATAAATATAAAAAATAAAGTGCGAAAAAATTGTATGAAGCCATCTAACAACTTGCAGATCAAATAAAATGTAATCTTGTTAAAGTTTTGGTCTATTTTGAAAAAGAAAAAATTCTGTACATGAAAATAATTTTAGCAAGCGTAAAGCGTGTTCTGATTGTGTTTTCTGAATGTATTTCCCCAATGTGTGTCCTCATTGTGTTTCCTCAATGTGTGTCCTCAATGTGTGTCCTCAATTTGTTTCCTCAATGTTTGTCCTCAATGTATGTCCTTAATGTGTGTCCTCAATGTATTTCCCCAATTTGTGTCCTCATTGTGTTTCCTCAATGTGTGTCCTCAATGTGTGTCCTCAATGTGTTTCCTCAATGTTTGTCCTCAATGTATGTCCTTAATGTGTTTCCTCAATGCGTGTCCTCAATGTGTTTCTTCAACATGTTTAATTATGAAAATTTTAAAGTACTAACTGTAGACGACATTTACAAGGGTCTTTAGTCTATTTTTTCTAGCCTACTTTTCAAAAGAAATCGAATCATGCAATTATTTCCAAACCACATAAAACCATATGGCCCAACCGTCGCCGTTACCTTAGTCTGTTCCACGTTAGTATTTATTTACTTTGCCTAAACCTGCGAATTTTTATACAAAATATTATATATATAATTTTCGTATAAATGAGACGTGAGATAGAAATCTTATTGGTCTAGATCAACTCCTAAAATGCTTAGGTTTCAGCATATATCTTCTTTAATTTCTCCTTTAAGCAGTATGATTATAAAATATGTAAATAGTTAAAAGTTTTCTGCAATCATCGGCCATAATAAATTTCTAAAACAATTTTGAAAAACTTCGTTCATGTTTCTTTATAATCATTACTATCAATAAAACAGGGGATTGATTGTCGTCTCTTTCTTTTTGATTTATACTAATACCTCTTAGTTGTTTTTAACGGTCAAACCTGAAGTATAGCTCCTTGCAAAAATATGAGAAAATACATTTAAAAGGAAGCAAAAGCAATGAATAAAAAGTCATTTTAATTTGTTTTCTTAACGTTGACTCTGATTTCATTTTAGTTTACGTTGATCCGCAGTTACTGCTTGGAAGAATGGGCTTGGAAGCAGGTATAATGATTCATCAATAATTTAATGTTTATTTTATTATATAAAAGCATTAGATATGCATTGCTTGATGAAATTACGGCTTTTTACACAAAATCACTCTTTTACAATTAAAAAATTAAAGCACAAAGAATTGTTTTTTTTCTAGTACCATTCGTTACATTCTACACAGAACCTTGATAATGAAAAAGCAATTTAAAAAAGATAAATGAGAGTAAGAAAACAAACCTTTTAAAGATGAAAAGACATTTTTTGGACCATGTATGTCCGAAAAAAAAACAGATTAGAAATATTTTTCAACATTGATTCATCAGGAAAGGAACTAGCAAGTTGATATTTCAAATTGGACTACTTTATCAGCAGCCGTAATCAGTTTGGAAATATATAAGGATTAGCAAAATGCAATTTGTAGCAAGTGTTCAGAGCTATAGGAGCTCTTGTATTGTGGATATGGAGATCAATGCTTGATAGCGATCTTTTGTTAATATGCAGATTAATTTAATCTTTATTCAATATGTTTGATGCTATAAATGTACCCAATCAGGGTTTGAAAAGAGTTTTGATCGGGGGTTACAGGGAGCTTTTTGAAAGGGGGGTAATAACTGAAATGAAGAGATTGAACTTGAACATTGACCCTGAAAATCATGCGTTAGGGTTTATAATTAAAGCTTAGCTCGGTTTCAATAAAATAGGGGTTTAACATTTTTCTCATGTTCTATTTACGGAGTTTTGACTTGACTAAATGATAATCTAATATATGGACAGTAGACAAAATTTCATGTGATGCTCCATTTGTAGAGTGGCATGTCTGAATCACAACAATACCCTTAAACCTTTAACGGAACAACGATGAAAGAAGAATTCTTTTTTTGCTTCTCGCTATTGATAACTTTATAAAAACTATGTTTATATGAAACGATATTTATACAAGATAAATATTTTAATTCGAATTTTAAAAAACTTTTTCGGACAAAAGAATATTCGCGAATTGACACTTGGTGAAATTAACACTATTTTAAACTACAGTTTCCGCATTTACCCGCATTCCAAGGGCGCAGCTGGTTCTGAAGCGGAAATGCCACATGAAAAGTCACCGGATGTCTGCAGTCTTTTCATGAAATTTTATCATNGGGGGAGGGGGGGATTAAAACGCCCCCTTCATCTGCAGCAGGTTCTGAAGCGGAAATGCCACATGAAAAGTCACCGGATGTCTGCAGTCTTTTCATGAAATTTTATCATGATGGAAACAATAAACTTGCATTCAAAAATTGAGATATTCTATTCATTTCAAATTGATTCCTCCATTATTATGACATTAAAAACCTGAAGATTTGTTTCTTCCTTTAGATTGCTTGTCATGTGAAATAAAGAAAGATTTTATACAAGAAAAAGAAAATCAAATTTAAACTTTTGAAATAAAATATTCTTTTCTTAGATATTACTCACTGCACTACTTTCATTTAATATATTGAAATATTGAGTTATATTTAAGATATTTTACAAAAAGTTTTTTTTTATTCTAGTTATAAATGTACAATGTACAATATATTATATCCCGATCTCAGGTTTCAATTATTTCCTTAAATAAGAAAAGATATTTTTTTATGGTAATCTCAGAATCAATGTCTTAAAAAATATATTGCTTTTTACAAAAGTTTTAAATAAATTCATTCATTAACTTTTTATGTTTGAAATTATGCCTAAAAATTGAGAATATTACTTATAATCTTTTACTAAAATTGGTTCCTCATTGGTGCTCTATAGAATACAATTGCTACTATTCTAGGGTTATAGACTATATTTAGGGATGGGCATTTTTGACTTTTTTTAAAAACGATCATTTCGTCTAGTTAACAATGAGAAAAAATCTAAAAACGAAATGATCGTGTTGAAAACGATTGTTTTCAAAGCTTTCATTTTTCCATTTTTGAAAACGATTTTTTTTTGAAAACGATCGTTTTGAAAACTATAGTTTTACTATAGTTTATATATACAGTATGGCAATACTCTGTATTTAACTACTATTTTCTAGGCTCGGCTATACTATTGTTAACACAAATTCTAAATATAAGGAAGACGATTTTACCGACTCAGATGCCGTTGATTATTTTCAAGACATATGAATCTATTTCCGCCGGTCCGCCCACATGTCACCCTCGCTCCTTCGTCCCCCCCCCACCCCTCTACACATCCCAGCCCCTCAGTCAGGTTAGGAGAGTTGAGCTAGTAACAACAACATGAAGCTCTACAACACTCCCATGAAGTGCCCACAAATATTCATCATTAATTCCTTTGTTAATTTCTAAACCAACCAATTTTAACCCTGTCTGATGCAAATATTTCACAACTTTCGTTTTTTTAAATAAATGTTAGAAATATCCATTTCAGATATCTTTGTTTTATTATAGTGACTTTTAAAGTCAACAACTATAGTATATATCAGTACTCTATATTCAACTACTATATTCTAGGGTCGGCTATACTACAGTATATATCAGTACTCTTTATTCAACTACTATATTCTAGGGTCGGCTATACTACAGTTTATATCAGTACTCTTTATTCAACTTCTATATTCTAGGGTCGGCTATACTACAGTATATATCAGTATTCTATATTCAACTACTATATTCTAGGGTCGGCTATACTACAGTATATCAGTACTCTATATTCAACTACTATATTCTAGGGTCGGCTATACTACAGTTTATATCAGTACTCTGTATTCAACTACTATATTCTAGGGTCGGCTATACTACAGTATATCAGTACTCTATATTCAACTACTATATTCTAGGGTCGGCTATACTACAGTATATCAGTACTCTGTATTCAACTACTACTACCAGCTACTATCATTACTCTGGCCCATACTGCTATACATAGGTAAAAATATGTTCTTATTAGTAACAAAGGAAAAGCTTTTTATGTAATCCATTTTTTCTGAATTCTCAATAAGCCGTGTTAGGATCCACACCAAAGATTAATAACAATATAGATAGAACACTAGATGTCGTCTTTTCAAGATTTAGGGGGTTTTCGTTCACAATAACCCTGATGCAGAGGCTCTCTGTCTTGTAATTCAACCAGGCATACGCGTGACTGCTTTGGGCTTCTGCCTCAGGGTTATTGTTAACAAAAAGACGACATTCAGTGTTCTATTTGTATTTTTATTAATCCATGATTCACACCTTTAATTCATTGAGCAGCAGCTTTCCTTCTGCTAGGCAGAAGGGTGTCTTAATAGGAAGTTTTGATAAATTTTATAAACTGGATCAACTTTAAAGTGTCGCAACGCAAAAGTAATAGGCAAAATTCCCGTCGATTTTAGCGTTAGAGCTAGCAACCTTTAGATCAAAAATACTGTTTTTTTTAAGACAAGGAGACAGGCTAAACTTCTAGCCATGAGCGGAATTATTGCACTTTAATCATCTTTTTTAACCAAATTTCTGAATCCTTTTAAAATTAATTCATTCTAACCGATTAATTTTAGTTGGAAGAAATACCTTTTTAAAAATACCTTTCTAATCATTTGTATACAAATCTATACATTCAAATTTGTACTGCATCAAAGTTCTTTAAGCATTTATCTGAAAAAAGAAGAAAAAAAATGATTTTTAGAATTTAAAGAATATTTAACAAATCTGAGTAAGGGGAGATTTGGAGGGGGGGGGGAGGGGGGGATTAAAACGCCCCCTTCATCTCAATTTTTCTGCTCAATGGTACCCTTTCAATTAGTGAGTATATAAATGTACTGTACTAATATCTTTTTTGTCTATTTTGTAAGATTTACTGTGTAGGGTAGAGTACTTAATTCTTTTGGTTCATTTAAACCAATTTATCCAAACCCATCAACCGATACTATTACAATTCCTAGATACAGGGCACTGAAGATAGGAGGGGGCGGGGGAAGCACATACATGTACAACTATGACAACTTGAAAACGACGATTTTTAAAGGGAGTGACCGGCTATTTAAGGTAGTTGAACTGAGTATACAGCGTTGTGGAAAACTTCTTTCGGATTCATTTGAGACATATTAAACTTTTTAAAGATCTGTAAATCCTGAGTTTGAGCGCAAATTCGACGTTCAAAACTCATATTTTGGGGGTGGATACGCTTTCAGAATTAGTTTTTTAAATTATTAAATCAGGATTTACAGATCTTTAAAAAGTTTAATATGTCTCAAATGAATCCGAAAGAAGTTTTCCACAACACTGCATACTCAGTTAAACTACCTTTCATAGCCGTCCACTCCCTTTAAACTCAAGTTATGATTTTAAATAGTCCAAAAAACATAAGCCACGGCATGATTGTGCAGCGTACACTGACCCATTTAACAAACTTAGGGATTTAAAGCTACTAGAAAAATATTTGCTTTGAAAAACGTCAAATATTCTTTTAAATTATTTAATGTAGTCTTCCTATCACTCTATACTTGATTCTAACTTTACAAGTACGAAAAATTTTCAAAATTTGGGTAAACTTATTAAAATGAAATAAAAACATAACAAATCGTATTTGATTGAGTCAAGGGTTGAGATACTATTAGTGAACAACTTTTTTTTTACAATGTTTGGATGTAAGAACAAAAGATAAGGTACTTTAAGTTAACATCTTAATCACTTTTAAACCCAAAGGGACCCTATCTTTTTGTGGACAAAAACAATTTTATGTATAACATTAAGACAATGCATATGTTTCGCGACTTATGTGTTTCGCGATGTTAGATTGAATGAGATTTATGTTTTGGAAAGGTTTATTTCATTCATAATGCGGTTTTTTTAATCCGATTAGAATAGAATTGTTTTCAATTATCTCCCGAATTCTTTGTAAATTTTTTGAAAGGATTTCAGTGCATGCATTTTTTTAAAACTTAAAATTCGTTTAAGTTTTTAAATTATAATGTTACTGTACATACAGGGTTACCCACAAAGGATGAGACTGTATAAAGACGACCCAACACTCTTAAAATATGAAGATTACAAGTTTAAATTCGGTCTTCTGCCTTGAATATTGGCTTTTATTGGCTTATTTAATGGCATGGCAACAATAGAACCCAGCTTACATTTGCAGAAAATCATAAATATAAGGAAATAAACGTAGAATCAATTCAGTTCTGTCGTCTCTGAAGTCTCATCTTTTGTGGGTAACCCTGTACTTTAAGGGACTGTACACTTTATTTCAAGTGACCCTCCTTTTGTGGAGTCTAATCCCTGATGCACATCCACGGATCCTTTTAAATCTGCGTCTGATCATCAATGACATCAATTTTTTTCATTACTCCTTTTAAAAATATATAAAAAGTATTAAAAAAGTATAAGTGAACCAGGCTTTTAGAACGCTTCCCGCCCATCTTCTATTTCACCTTTTAATTGTAGCTTTATCTATGAGCATCTTCTCTTTGTACAGTGTAAAAAAAAGTTTAAGGATTTCATAATATTTTTTGCGCATTTTCAAAATTTTACAAAAATAAAAAAATTTTAAACACAAATTTTTGAAATTTTGATCATTCATAAACCTTCCCTGGGGACACATGAGGTCCCTCACAAAATTTGGGCCCGATCGGTACAGCCGTTTTGACGTTTATTGGATACAAACAGACAACCACCCACCTAGACAGAAAGACAGACAAGCAAACTATATATACAGTAAGTGAGGCAATTTTAAAAGTCAAAGCATTGGGGAAAAGTAGACAAGTCATACAAATTGTTGCAATTTTTTATTCTTGTAAATTCCTTTGTTTCAAAATAGATTCAGTAAATTATACAAACTCCAATTGCAGGGATAACCAAAAATCTCTGAAACAAAAAGACGACTTTTTGAATTAAGTTTTAATATTAAAGAGTTCAATGAGCATAAAACAATCAATTGTGCAGTGAAATCAAACCCATTTAACTAAATCATTGATTTAATAATTGTAATTTTATTGTTTTTGGTTATCACTGTATTCCCTTTCTTGGTTTAGAAAACTGGCGAGTATGCCGATGCGACAACGCAGGCAACAGCAGCAACAAGAACGGCAACAACAACAACAACAGCAACAACCAAAGCGTAGTGGAGAACCTCATATGGACCGAACTCAAAAGGTTGCATCTCTGTATCTCTGTATCTGTGTATCTCTTTATCTGTGTATATCTGTATTTCTTTATCTTTGTATATATTTATCTATGTAACTCTATCTGTAAATCTGTACTTTTGTATCCCAGAATCTCTGTATCTATATAACCCTATATCTCTATATCTTTGTACCCTTTATTTATGTATATTTTTATCTCTGTATATTTGAATCTCTGTATATTTATCTCTCTATATATCTGTATCTCTGTATTTAGGTCCTGATCCTGGTTATCCTAGTGTTTAGTATCTCCTGGCTCCCCTTGAACCTACTCAATCTACTACGAGATGTTGGGATTAGTATCAGCAGGTGGAAAACATGTTCATGTTCATTTCAAGTTACTCTGTAGTGTTTAATGTCCGATTCATATGGTAACCTTTATCAGAATAATAACTAGGAAGATATCGTCGTATTTAAGACTTCAGTAAATGTTTGTCAATGTCTTAAAATGTTTCCGCTATGTGTAGATCTGTAAAAAGACCCGTAACTTAAAATATCCTTTTTTTAATAGTTACAAAATTAGAATGGCGGTTAAATTAATTTAATGTTTTGAAATCTTTCCTTAATCTAATCTATAAATTTAGGATAAACAACATCGAAATAAACTAAACATTTTTTAGATAATTTTTTGTTAACTTAAAAAAAATTGTTAATCAACGTTGACAATAGTAACTTATAATAGAATTCGAGTGGTTTGAAGGATATTGGAAGGATTCATTTTCGTGTTTCAGTGTTTTGGAGGATAATGAATAGAATCATGTTCAGTAATTTGACAATTTAAATTGGATATGTACTGTATACATTAAACACATGTACAGAGTACAGTGGTTGATGTAAACAAAAATTTTACACATATCCAGTCTTTCAATAATTGTCATGAAGGATCCTGGCTGTTTTGTTTTCGGAAAAGGCGGAAAAATATTCTCTTGAATGGAGATTTTTTTTCCAGTACTGCAAGAATTATTTTGAAAACACTTACATTGGAAAGGGAACCAAAAGCTTCAGAAAACCCCCGAGGCTTCCTTTAGAAATTTGTAATGTCTGTGATGAAATTTTTAATAATGAAACCACCATAAACAACCAACGATGCAGTGACAGAAATAAGGGGGGTTATTGGGGTTATTTACCCCCCCCCCCTAGAATCCTAGGGTTAATTACCCCTGAACATATATTTAGGCCCTGAATAGCAGGGGTTACTCCACTTGCTGCCTCTACAAGTTACAGTTGCCTTGACTCCTTCACTTCAAAAAAAAAATACATTACCTATTGATTAGTCTGCACTCAAGTGTAAAGACTTCTATTTTCATGATAGTAAAAGTTTTTGCGGAATTTTGCAGATGCCTAAACAGTTATAAGCTTTGAAATCTGTTTAAAATTTAAACAAAAAATAGAAACGGAACTTATGTATATTGATAATTAGGTTGCGGAACACCATGAAAACGGAAAGGCTATCTAGCCTTGCACTCATGAACTCCCATCCTAGTAGATTAAAATCAATCAAACATGAAGACATTCTTAACAAGTTTTTAAGTGCCAAGCCGCGCCGACTTTTTAATGAAGGAAAGAGTTGTTACTTTGTTTTTGTTTTTAAAAAAATGTTGATTTTAAAATTGAATATCTTTTAAATTTGCAAGAAAACAATTAAAATGTGCACTGTGCAGATACGTCGGAATCAGATATTTCAAATTTTAAGTCAACATATTCTAAATGATTCTAAATTCTAAAGTAAAAGTCAATGTCATTGAAATTCGATGTTTTTTTAATAGAAAAAAATGGTATGGACAATAAAAAAACATTTTTACTTTTAATTAATGTCATTTCCACATTAGATTTCGTTAAGATCTTAACACACTACATTGACTACAAGAAAATTTAACAATGAGTAATGACCATAATTTTTCAAAGTTTTGCAGAGTAGCTTTTCTAAAGATTTAAAAAATAACCATCTTTTTTCCTCTTAGAGTAAAACTATTATTTTTTATATTACTGCCTTTTTTGTCAATATTTGCCAGCAAACTTAATATAAAAAAGTTTGGTTAAAATAAAATAAATTCAGTTTTTTACAGATCTTTGTAGTTAATGTAAAATGAATATATATATATATAAAATAATAATGAAGGATAATGAAGGATATAAAACAAGGTGAAAGCTGAAAGGTATGTAATGAAGCCTTCATTAGATTGAGTTTGTAAATCCCAGAAATGAGTGGAAAATGCAAATCAAACCCAATTAAAACCAATAATTTGATATACATCATGATATTTTTCTAGGGGGGG